>NC_058085.1:253833293-253945275 GCF_014858855.1 Bufo gargarizans | reverse complement strand
AGTAATGATAGGGACATGGGTATGTGTTATAGGGAGTAATGATAGGGACATGGGTATGTGTTATTGGGAGTAATGATAGGGACATAGGTATGTATTATCGGGAGTAATGATAGGGACACGGATTATTATTATTTATTATTAAAGCGCCATTCATTCCATAGCGCTGTACATATGAAAAGGGGTATACATACATAATACAGACAATTGCACTAAGCATAAACAAGATGAGTTACAAACTGGTACAGAAGGAGAGAGGGCCTTGCGTGAGGGCTTACAATCTACATGGTATGGGAGAGGGACACAGTAGGTGAAGGTGAAGTTGGTCATAGCGGTATAGAGGCAGCAGGGTCACTGGTTGTAGGCTTGTCTGAAGAGGTGGGTTTTCAGGTTTCTTTTGAAGGATTGCACCGTAGGTGAGAGTCTGATATGTTGGGGTAGCGAGTTCCAGAGTGTGGGGGATGCACAGGAGAAATCTTGGATTTGATTGTGGGAAGAGGTGATAAGAGGAAAGAAGGAGGTCTTGTGAGGATCGGAGATTGCGTGTGGGGATGTATCGGGAAAGTAGCTCAGAGATGTAGGGAGGGGACAGGTTGTGGACAGCCTTGTATGTATTTGTTAGTATTTTAAACTGAATTTGCAGGGCAATGGGGAGACAGTGAAGGGATTGGAGAGGGGAGAGGCAGAGGAGTAACAGGGTGAGAGGTGGATTAGTCAGGTAGCAGAGTTGAAGATAGATTGGAGGGGTGCGAGAGTGCTAGATGGAAGGCCACAGAGGAGGATGTTACAGTAGTCTAGGCTGGAGATGATGAAGGCATGTACAAGCATTTTCGCAGATTCAAAGTTAAGGAAAGCGCGGATATGTGTTATAGGGAGTATTGATAGGGACATGGGTAGGTGTTATAGGGAGTAATGATAGGGACATGGGTATGTGTTATAGGGAGTAATGATAGAGACATGGGTATGTGTTATAGGGAGTAATGATAGGGATATGAGTATGTGTTATACTGAGTAATGATGGGGATATGGATATGTGTTATAGGGAGCAATGATAGAGACACAGGTATGTGTTATAGGGTATATTGAGGGCACAATTAGGCTGTAGGTAGCAGCCTGGTACATGAGGGCATAAAAGACCCTGCATCGACTTGTTACAGTTGCTTAAATTCTCAGGCTGTAGAGCTACTGAAGGCTGAGAGAATCGGACATGGCTACCATACCGTGGAGGATCCGGCACTATATAAGAGACTGCTCCAAATGGACATGCACTTTGAGGTCAGTTACATTTTATGGAAAGAACACAAATCCTCCCCCCTTTGTCACTCTGTACTTGTAATTACAATGCTGCTTCTACACACCTTACAACACAGGACCCCTCTCCCCTGCCTTACACAGTAGTGCCTCTTCTCACATTTAAAGGGAATCTGTCACCAGGAAATTCACAGGTAAATCAGACACAGTACCTCGTAGAGCTTGTTCAGCTCAATGTAATGATATCTTTTTCTTAGTGATCTTTTGCCAAATTGTTTAGAAAAAAGTACTTTTAATTCATATGCAAATGAGCAGTTAAGTGCACTGAGGGTGGGCCCAAGTTACTGTGTGCACCATTGCTCCTCCTGCTTCCTCAGTCAGCCCCTCTATTTCCTTCTTGATTGACATGGCCAGGCGAGATGAGGATGCAGGAATCTGGCTTTGTCAATCAAAAAAAATTGGGAGGGGCTGGCAGAGAAAGCAGGAGGAGCAAGGGTGCACAGAGTGGCTTGGGTCTGCCCCTTGGTGCACTTAACTGCGTATGTATGTCGGGGATATAAAGCGAATGCTTTATAAAAAAAATAGGATCAAAGGAAAAATTTCAAAGGGAGTTGATCCTAGAGGTGGACATATAAAACACCTCAAAAAGAGATCGTTGTTAATTTAGTTATGTTGTGCAATCAGTAAAATAAGGTACAAGCGTCTATGCAAAAATATTAATTATTTATTATGCAATAATTTAAAATGCATCAAATCAAAGCTTAATGAATGTGAAACTTTAATATTACTTTAAACAAATAATATGCAATAACACACAGTTATATGCAGTACCTAAAATTAGCCACTAGATGGCTCTAATACGACTACCAGCGTTCCATACCACCTCTCAAACATCAAAATGTAATACAAGCGTCTCAACGACAATTATGAGATATTTATCAGTTGATATTATACAATAAATTCAACACTGATTAGGGTAGATACGAACCCTTGCTCTGCTCAAACTATAACCAATCTCGGATATCGGGTATGTAGTATTGCTACACAAATGATAAATTATCAAGCCTTGAAATATTCCAATCAGAGAGATTTTCTTGATATCAATATTCGATCTTTTATTCAGTGATATGCATCTTTACTGAATAGTGATAATATTGATGTAGTACATCTAATATTACACATCCGCAATAAAGCGGGGATTTTCTTAAATATCAAGCTAATGCGGTTAATCAATACTACATATAATAAAACGACACATTACCCGAGAGTGCAGTTGATATGCAGAGTCTAGGGGAAGTCAGCTCTAAAGTCTGTTCTCATCATTGGATTTTCTCCTAGGGTGTGCTTCCTTTCTTTGTTTCTCTGTTTTTTTGTGTCTTCTGTTGCCCCCTGTTGTTGTTTTTTTTCCGTGTGTGTGTGGTTTATGACCACAAACTTGGAGTTTTCCAATCATTGTCAGTTAGGCGTGTACATATGATAATGACTGTGATGTCACTATATCACCCAGAATTCATTTGAGCTGTTGGTGCAATGTTACCTATTCATACCTAGGTGGCACTATTGCATAAGCTACTAGCATCATCACCATTAAGGGTCAAATGTCCAGGTCTGATATCTCTTACATTCTATACACATAATATATGGGATCCTAATTCAGAGCTAAGGGATTATTTTTGACATAGATTTTTGGCATAGACTTTGTGGCACCATTTAGACTTTTCCCATACTCTCAGATTTATGTACCGGTAAGAATATAATGGACCCTTTATTCTCACAGATATGTGTGTCTCCTCGGTTACTCCAATGGTTGCTTGATTGTTAGTTAAAATAACACCATCTTCCCTGAACAAGGACTCATTTCCACAGTCTACACTTTAAATTCATGCTTTAGAAGTGTATGCGTTCCTAGTGAGAGATATATAAGATAATAAATGCATTGACGTCCTTCATAATATTCAACAATATAAAACGATACATATGTCCTATTGATTATCTTATACTAAAACTTAATGTTCATTATACATATAAATATACATCACAGATTTTCTGCTTCATCAATAGACATTAAACCGTAGGGGTAATTAGCACCAGAGAGTCTAGAGAATATCCTTATCTCAGTTATAAATCCATAAGGAGACAAGAATGACTCTTCCCAGACTGGCACATCTTATAGAAAAGAAACCTTATGAACCATGTCCTTTCCATGAACCTCTTTCGGCCTACTTTAAAATACATACACAATGGTGAATATAACACAACATGGCCTATTATATATCCACTATAATTAGGATATTTTGATATAAATGTTATACACCTATGAAAAGGCACAACAGTACTTTTCCTCTAGAATGAAGCAACGGATTGCTAAGTAAAAACATTTCACTTATATCATTACATTCAGCTGGGCTAGCCCTATAAGCCGTTGTACTTCATTTAAAAGTGAATTTCCTGGTAAGAAACTCCCTTTAATCCAGAAGATCCAACAGTCTATACTGACTGGTAGAGAACATTAATACATACAAAGCGGAAATGCAAGTATCTGCACTCAATACAGTAGTTCTATACTGACCACAATCTGATCTCATGATTACATATAGCTGATCACCCTACTATATAGATTAGAACAGAATGGCGTATGTTCTGCATCTTCTTTCCCACTAATGTCCCTTTCTCATGTCATATTGTACTGCATATGAACCCTCCCCATTTATGAATGTGAACATCAGAGCAGCTGATATTTGTAAGTTCTGGAATTACAGAGAATAAATTATACCATTATCAGAACACTTATTGTCTTATTTTGCAGATGTGTCCGTGGTCAAGTTACGTCACTGGCGCGTGTGACTCAGACTTTACAAAGCATCCCCTAATCCAGTAAGTTTCACATCACAAAGCAGGTGGGAATCGAAGATTTTAGATAGTCATCCCAATATCCAGCAGGTCCTAAACATATTGCAGTTTTCTTTGTAGCTAGTTTTAGGTAACAACATGCATACAATACATGGACACATTCTTGTGGTTGTTATTGTTATTTAAACCAGGTTTAAAAAAGATGGCGCCAATTGCTCTTTAAGTAATGACGGACCCCTTCCCATGAATTCTTCACTGGAAACTGATTATAACATTGCAAAGACTTACATGGGATTCAATGAAGAGGATTTCATGCGGATGGTAAGTGCGCATCCCCAGAATGATTTGCACCCATTTCCTGCAATTATTTTTTTTAAGTGAATGGCTTATGTAGTGTTTGCAAGGGTTTTCTCTACAAATAACCATTAGGGTACATGCACATGTAGCATAAAATGCACTGGAAAGCTGAGGAACTGAAGTGCACCAAAGCGCTAGGCCTTCCCCTCAGTGCATGAAGACCTCATTTGCTTACTTCCCCTCAGTGCACTGAATACCTAATTTGCCTAAACAATAAATTGAATTACCTGTATCCACCCTACCAGGTAGATTTTGTTTGATAGGATTGATCCTGCAGACAGATGCTTTTTAAAGCATACCTGAATCTTCCCTAAAAGTTTGTGGAATGGCTGTGCTTCATTGTAGAATCATAACTGTGAAGAAGCAGGCCTTTCTTGGGCTTCCCTAATGTCTTCCCCAGCTATATTATTCAGTTTCACTTGCACAGCTAGATGCATTTCTCACAAATGCAAGCGGTGTCTTATTTTCTGTGGAATCTGCCAGTACTTTATGTAGTGACCTCACTTCCCACTATATTTATTTTCTTCTAGGGAGCTCAGAAAGCTGATACGGAGAAAGGGGAGGGGGGGGGGGGGATCTGGCGTACAGACACACAGGAGCTTCTCTGCTCCTCAGAAGCCGTAAAGAAGCAGTTCTTCTATCAGGTTTAGGGGCTCAGCTAGCTCTGATATGCCCCCCATTTCCTGTGAACAGTCTCTGTTACTAGAGATGGACCTAGACTAACAACAGTGGAATAAACTTTAGGTGAAAGCGAGACCCCTGGTGGCCATGACTTTACAGCTTTTCTTCAGGTGGATGCAGGCCTATTTTTTAAATGAAGTGATTTAAAAATTTGCTAATTACACCATTCTCTATTGAATTAAATATATTCTATAAGTTACATGCGGATTTGCCACAGATTTCACCCTATAAATCACAACGGGTGAAATTTACAGTGGAAATCCGCACCATAAATTGACGGACTGAGGATTTAAAACCACCTTAATGTAAATTTTCATGTGTATATTTGTTCAAATCTCATTCTTAATTGTGGCAGAAAATCTGCAGCATACACACCCCGTGTGGGTGTGCCCTAATGTGATCCCTACAGGTCCCTGAATCCTTCCATTGAAGGTGAAGCCTTGGATCGTAAGAAAACCAAGAATGAGGCTCCTTCTTGTCCCAGAAATGTTCATTTTCCCTACAGCTGTAAATAACATGGCTTCTTTTCTATCCTTCCTAGAATATCAATGCTGCCCGCTCTTGCTTTTTGCCTGAGGAAGAAAAGAAGCAACTGCTTGGTTTATTGTACAATGCGTACGGGATGATTGATCTTTAACTGATAAATATGAATGCACCAATGACCCGAGCAGCTTCAGAACACTACAACCTGAGAATTTTAATGCATTTTGCAATTCTTTAGTAGTAACTCCTCCCATCCTCTGTGTTTCAGTGGTCACACATTCTAAAGGGAACCTGTCACCTCCAAAAACCATCCCAAGCCGCCAGCAGTACCTGACAGTAGCCAGCAGCGTGTTTCCGACGATCATTTTCTTCCTAAAGGCCGATGCGGCTGAAGCTCAGAAAACGTTATTTTATTCCCTGCCGGCGCGCTTCTCTAGTCATGTTTGAAGTCAAGGGGGCAGCGGGCTCCTTGCTTCAAGTCAAGATAACCACGCCCCTTGACTGACAGCGCTTATGCAGAGAGTTCGGCAAAGCCAGCCAAACTGCCAGCTGTCAGTCACAGTGAAGGGGTCGTCGTTATCTTGACTTGCAGCAAGGAGGCCGCTGCCCCATTGACTTCAAGCATGACTAGAGAAGCGCGCCGGCAGGGGATAAAATAACGTTTTCTGAGCTTTAGCCGCATCGGCCTTCAGGAAGAAAATTAACGTCGGAAACACACTGCTGGCTACTGTCAGGTACTGCTGGCGACTTGGGATGGTTTTTGGAGGTGATAGGTTCCCTTTAACTAAATCTTCAGTTTATCTGCATGAGACAATGAACTTTGCAGGATGGGTTGAATTTTTTATTTTAGAGGAATGAATTTAGAGGAACCATTAAAAAAAATGGGATTTTTTTTTGGGAAGTGGCGGAAGATAAAAAAAAGAGCACAGTTCACTATGTGGTTTAAATACAGTAAAATTATAACTTTATTTTCTGGGTTAGGATGGTTATAATTATTCCAGACTTATATAGTTATGTTTTATTAATGCATAATAAAAACATTTTTTCACAAGAAGATTTGTTTTTGTGTCGCCACATTCCAAGAACCATAACATTGGGATTTTTCCAAATGTATAACTGTGAGACGGCTTGTTTTTTGTGGAATAATTTGTAGTTTTCATTGGTACTATTTTTGCTTTTGGTAAGTGACATGAATAGAAAACAACAATTCGGGTATTGTTTTTTATTTTTTTATTTTACTGTGTTTACTGTAACTGATACATTTTTTTAATAGTATGGGTTGTTACAGCTATTTTTTGCAATAATTTTTTCACTAATAAAACCCTATAGGGGAAAAGTTCTTTTTTTCATTTTTTTCTGTGAAACCACATACAGTAAGTGGTTGGCTTCTGCATCTGAGGGGTTTAAACATTTAATTAGACATAGAGAACTGATTAGCTGAGCAGATGCTCATCTTTTGGCTCCTTTTATGAATAAAAAAAGACTCCCCATCATATGTGACAATTGGAGAGAATGTACAGTGCATTTGTAAAGTCTTTCACTTTATTTTACATTTTGTTATGTTGTGGCCTTTATTGAAAAGGAAAAACTAAAATCATTGCAAGTATCCAGATCCTTTACTCAGGACTTAGATGAAGGAACGTTGGCAGTGATTACAACCTCCAGTTTCCGGTATAATGCCACAAAGTTTGCACACCTGGATTTGGGGATTTTCTATCATTCTTTTCTGCAGATCCTCTAAAGCTCTGTCAGGTTGGAAAAAAAAAATCTATCTTGGTTTGATCAGACCAGAGAATCTTCTTCCTCACAATCTGAGAGTCCTTTAGGTGCTATTTTACAAACTTTCATATGTCTTTTATTGAAGAGAGGCTTCTTTTCAGCAACTGTGCCATAATGCCCAGATTGGTGGAGTGCTGCAGTGCTGGTTAAACTTGTGGAAGTTTCTCCACAGAATCTTTAGAGCTCAGCTAGAGTGGCCATTGGGTCCCTGGTGACCTCTCTTACCAAAGTCCTTGTCCCTGATTACTTAGTTGGTGGGACTGTCAGTTCTAGGAAGAGTCCTGGTTGTTCCAAACTTTTTCCATTTAAGAATTATGGAGGCCACTGTGCTTTTGGGAACTTTCACTGCAGCAGATGCTTTTTATGTCCCCTTCTCCAGATCTGTGACTCCACACAATCCTGTCTCTGGGCCCGCCTGCCCCCCGGGTTTTTGCTCTGATATTCTTTGTGAGCTGTGAGACCATATATAGACAGGGGGCTTTTTCCAAATCATGTCCAATCAACTGAATTTACCTCAGGTGGACTCCAATCAAGGTGTACAAACATCTCAAAGATGATCAAGAGAAATGGGAGCCCCCCAGAACTAAATTTCATGTTTCATATCAAAGGGTCTGAATCCTTATATTTATGCATAATTTTAGTTTTTCCTTTTTAATAAATTTGCAAACATTTCAAAAATGTGGTTTTTATTTTTGAATTGAGTTCAGATTGGTGGGGGAAATGTTTAATTTTAGCACAAATCACATAACCAAATCTGAAAAAAGTGAAAGGGTTTGAAGACTTTCTGAATGCTCTGTATGCTCTGTGATTGATATGGAAGAATTACCACATTTTTAAGTTTCAATTTCTCTACTTCTATAATACATAGTAATACCTCCAAAAATAGTTATTACTTTACATTCCCCATATGTCTACTTCATGTTTGGATCATTTTGGGAATTATATTTAATTTTTTTGGGATGTTACAAGACTTAGAAGTTTAGAAGCAAATCTTGAAATTCTTCTGAAATTTTCAAAAACCCACTTTTTAAGGACCAGTTCAGGTCTGAAGTCACTTTGTGAGGCTTACATAATAGAAACCACCCAAAAACGACCACCATTCTGCAAACTACACCCCTCAAGGTATTCAAAACTGATTTTACAAATTTTGTTAACCCTTTAGGTGTTCCATAAAAATTTATGAAAAATAGAGATACCATTTCAAAATTTCACTTTTTTGGCAGTTTTTCCATTTTAATATTTTATTTCCCAGTTACAAAGCAAGGGTTAACAGCCAAACAAAACTCAATATTTATGGCCCTGATTCTGTAGTTTACAGAAACACCCCATATGTGGTCATAAACTGCTGTACGGGCACACGGCAGGGCGCAGAAGGAAAGGAATGCCATACGGTTTTTGGAAGGCAGAGTTTGCTGGACTGTTTTTTTGACACCATGTCCCATTTGAATCCCACCTGATGCACCCCTAGAGTAGAAACTCCTAGAAAATGACCCCATTTTAGAAACTACACCCCTCAAAGTATTTAAAACTGATTTTACAAACATTGTTAACCCTTTAGGTGTTCCACAAGAATTAATGGAAAATAGAGATACAATTAGAAAATTTCACTTTTTTGGCAGATTTTCCATTTTAATATATTTTTTCCAGTTACAAAGCAAGGGTTAACAGCCAAACAAAACTCAATATTTATGGCCCTAATTCTGTAGTTTACAGAAACACCCCATATGTGGTCGTAAACTGCTGTACGGGCACACAGCATGGTGCAGAAGGAAAGGAATGCCATATGGTTTTTGGAAGGCAGATTTTGCTGGACTGTTTTTTTGACACCATGTCCCATTTGAAGCCCCCCTGATGCACCCCTAGAGTAGAAACTCCCAAAAAGTTACCCCATTTTAGAAACTACGGGATAGGGTGGCAGTTTTGTTGGTACTAGTTTTTGGTTGCTTTATATTACACTTTTTGTGAGGCAAGGTAACAAGAAATAGCTGGCCTCTTGCCCATGAAAGGAAGGGCTCCGTGCCTGTGCTGCTTACCGCAATTTGCACGGGCACCGACCGTGGGACAGCTGCATGCAGATCGCAGACACATTCATTTGAATGGGTTCCGCGATCCATCCATTCCGCAAAAAGACCTACCTGCATGGAGGTGAGCTCCATGGAGAGGATCGTTTGATCCATCGATAAGCATAGGCAGCTCCCACGGTTTTATTGTCCACTATAGGTGGAACATTCATTACAGGCGCTTAGCAGAAGGAAATTAACAGCCTGCCACTATCACCTTTGTTTGCAGTACGGTTGTGAATGAGAAACCTGGACTGCTACGGACTGCAACCGTATCGTCTTTCGCTATCAATCCAGATTCTGTTTGGAAACCAATGACGATATTTACAGTGAATGGGGTGGGCATAACTACTGGGGATAAATACTGCAAAGCGGGCACAATATGGGCATCACTACTGAGAAGTGGGCACAATGTGGACATAATTACTGTAAAGGGGCACAATGTGGGCATCACTACTGTGAAGTGGGCACAATGTGGGCATAACTACTGTGAAGGGGGCACAATGCAGATGCATTTTCTGTGTGGTGGCACGAAGGGCACTAAGAAAGTACGGAGAAGCCCTCTAAATGCCTTTGGAAGGAGAGGGACCTTGCCAGCAGAAGCAGGCCATGGCCTGCAAGAAGGAGACTGTGTTTTCTTTTCAGAAAACCCTCTGGCAATATAAAATCCACAGACATGCTTGCAGTTTAGCCCAACTGAATTGAGCTTGAGGCCTTACAGCACACGACCACATGTATTTTGCGGACCGCAAAAAAACACGGATGACGTCCGTGTGCATTCCGTATTTTGCGGAACGGAACAGACAGGCCCCTAACAGAACAGTACTATCCTTGTCTGTAATGCGGATAATAATAGGACGTGTTCTATTTTTTTGCGGAACGGAAATACAGACATACGGAAACGGAATGCACACGGAGTAACTTCAGTTTTTTTGCGGACCCATTGAAATGAATGGTTCCATATACGGTCCGCAAAAAACCCCAGAGCGGACACGGAAATAAAATACCTTTGTGTGCATGAGGCCTTAATCTGTAGCGGACACCTACTGCGGTTTACTGTGTGTGTGTGCTGTGTGACAATTGTGAGGTTGGTGACCCAATCTTTACTACATAAGTTTTTAATACTTATTTAATAAAAGTGAAGCTGTAAATATCTTTACAACCAGGTACCTTCCCCTTTCCAGTGTGGGCCGGTTGATGGTAGCCAGACATAGGCAGTGATTAGTTCCTTATGTACACACATACAAAGCATTACAATACAAACCAATAAAAGTGAAACATTTGGATGAAATAAGTAAGAACCTACAGGATAATAACAGAGAACAGGCATATAGTGAGTTATTGAAGAAAAGAGAGACATTGAAGTGTTTGGACAGTAGGTGGCACTAGAAGGTTAGAATATAATATAAGTTTATTAGCAATAAAGCACATTGTGTGAAAAAATGCAGCAGGCATGTTCTGTCCTCCTTATGTGTGAAGGTACATAGCTTAACAGACAGCTAAACATTTTTTCCGGCAATGAATTGACAATGGAGTAACGTCCAACTTCGTCTTTATTGCAAGAATATTTATCAGCGAGATAAAACTGAGGAGCAGAAAAATAATGCACTTACTAATGCAGTCTGACATATGACAATACATATAATACATTACTGTGCATGGCAATACACATACAAACACAGACATATATGACGTAAGTAAACATCCATGAAGGTATACAGATATAAACCAAGAGCACGCTATCCTATCTGAATGACAGGCATGGTTCCTAGCTGATAATGTAAGCTGCTATAAAAGACCAGGAAAAGACATGAAAAACACAATATGCATACAGATGCTAGAAAACATTGCCCCGTAATACGCCATTACTGTCCTCTGTATGCCAACACTGTCCCTTGTGTGTCACCGCTCGGCCCCCTGTATGCCCATTGTGCAAAAGATATAATGGGCTCTAGAAAACTATGTCCCCTAATATGTCATCAGTGCACTCTACCTGGATACTAGAAACACAAAAAGGGCAGGTGCACTTTGCTGATGTGGCGGCAAATATACATCTGACAAACACATGGTGCAACAGCACTCTACAAACCAAAAGTAGAGTACAAAGTATATTACATTGCAAATGCTATGCTAATAACTTAGAGATGCTTAGCAAATACATTTTGTACAAAATCATTTGAGCCCGTCTGCCGCACGCCAAGGCGATCTCTAAGACGGGTCCTAACACTAAAGCTCACCTGTTGGGTGCCATAACAGCGACCATGAAATCCAGGAAGTGCAGGTCCCACATGCATGCTGGGCCCCCTTTGATTTATGTCTATGTGGAGCCAAAATCGCCTTCATTGAATCCAGAGGCTACAAGTGCCAGCATGCATGCTGAGCAGATTATGTACTCAATCTAATTAAAATCTAATTAAAACCTGTCTTATAGAGATCGCCTTGGCGTGCGGCAGACGGGCTCAAATGATTTTGTACAAAATGTATTTGCTAAGCATCTCTAAGTTATTAGCATAGCATTTGCAATGTAATATACTTTTGTACTCTACTTTTGGTTTGTAGAGTGCTGTTGCACCATGTGTTTGTCAGATGTATATTTGCAGCCATCAGCAACGTGCACCTGCGCATTGGGATGTGCTGACCCCCCTCCTTTTGTATTTCTAGTATTATGTATAGGAGTTGTGGCTGACTCCTATGGTCGTGCACTCCCTCCTGCCCCTCCCCTGCCTCACAGGCTGATTTTAATTAGATTGAGTATATAGTCTGCTCAGCATGCATGCTGGTACTTGTAGCCCCTGGATTCAGTGAAGGCCATTTTGGCTCCACATAGACATAAATCAAAGGGGGCCCAGCATGCATGTGGGACCTGCACTTCCTGGATTTCATGGTCGCTGTTATGGCACCCAACAGATGAGCTTTAGTGTTAGGACCCGTCTTATAGAGATCTCCTTGGCGTGCGGCAGACGGGCTCAAATGATTTTGTACAAAATGTATTTGTTAAGCATCTCTAAGTTATTAGCATAGCATTTGCAATGTAATATACTTTTGTACTCTACTTTTGGTTTGTAGAGTGCTGTTGCACCATGTGTTTGTCATATGTATATTTGCCGCCACATCAGCAACGTGCACCTGCGCATTGGGATGTGCTGACCATCCCCCCCCCCTTTTGTGTTTCTAGTATCCAGGTAGAGTGATGACATATTAGGGGACAGAGTTTTCTAGAGCCCATTATATCTTTTGCACAATGGGCATAAAGGGGGCAGAGCGGCGACACACAAGGGACAGTGTTGGCATACAGGGGACAGTAATGGCGTATTACGGGGCAGAGTTTTCTAGCATCTGTATGCATATTGTGTTTTTCATGTCTTTTCCTGGTCTTTTATAGCAGCTTACATTATCAGCTAGGAACCATGCCTGTCATTCAGATAGGATAGCGTGCTCTTGGTTTATATCGGTATACCTTCATGGATGTTTATTTACGTCATATATAAGATCGACGCCAAGAGCCAAGGGATCGGATCAGCAGGAAGCTGACCCTGAATGAAAAGCGGGCAACACTGAGTATTGACTGCATCTGATGGGGACTCCCTGAAGGGACACGTGAGATAACAGTGGACTTATGGTTCATTCATATTGAGTTTATAGATACCTGTTATACTTAATAATACGGGCTGGAGGGTGAGGCATAGTGGGAGAGAGTTAATGAATCAGTTAGATTTTTGTAGTGACAACTGCTACACTATAGGATGTGCGAAAAAAGTGAAGTCGAAAATATGGATGTTTATGTTGTGGGTTTGGTTGAGGAGGTATGGGGTGGCGGGAGGGGGTGGGGAGGGTGTGAACACTGATCTGGGACGAGTTGAAGTGAAGATGCCTAGATGCCATTATGTGAGATACATTGGTTGCTTGTTCCGAATGGTTCCTCCTGCAGAGATCTCTAAATTGAGAAACAACTATGAGGGTGGCCACATGGAATGTTAAAGGCCCCCGGTCCCCCGCTAAACGAATGGCGGTGTTACGCCATCTTAAAAAACTTAGAGTTGATGTCGCATTTCTGCAGGAGACCCATTTGGAAGAGGTGGATTTTGTAAGGATGCGAAGATTATGGGTGGAACAGGTAGTGGGTTCGCCCTCAATGGGCAAAAAAGCGGGAATCATGGTTCTGTTCCATAAACGTCTGCGTTATGATATCTCATCTATGTCAACGGACAAGCAGGGGAGATGGATGCGTTTATGTATAGATTCACCAGCAGGTCAGATAGTAATGCATAATGTCTATGCCCCCAATAATTCCCAGGCAGTCTTTTACAAGTCCCTAGAGAGGGACATTCTGATTCGCAAATGTTATTGGTGGCGGGAGATTTTAACCGGGTGCATAGTGAACAGGAAGACAGGAAGCGAGGGGTTCCTGTGACCGCTACTAAGCAAAATCGAACCCAGACGCTACTCCCGTTAATAGGGTAGGATGTGGAGATAAATAAATTGTGAAACATGGATTTGAGAGCTGAGCAATGACATTTGTCTGTACAATAATATTTGTCACAACTATTGTCATTTATGACTTGTACTTGCATATTTATTGTATGGAATCTCTCACCTCAATAAAGAGATTATATTTTAAAAAAAAAGACTCACCATGTTGTGGATTGGAATGAAATCTTACCACCAAGTTACTTGGTTGTTCCAGCAGCGTGTATGTAAGTGGCTGCTTGCTGTGCTGTGTAACAGGATGTGGGTGCGGGGCAGCAGAGCTTGTGCTGGTGTATGTGAAATCAACAGGAACTCCTACAGATTCTTACAGGAGATGACATCAGTCAGCAAAACTCATAGAAGAGCATTTCTGAGAACATGTGAGGCAAAGCTGATACCAGTAAACAAACAAGTGCAATTTTATTATGTGCTGCATTACGGTAAGATATGGGTTTATTGATTTTTAGTGCACAAAGGTGTCCATAGCCTTTAAGTATTTTCATTTTCTTCATTCTCGGAGAACCCCTTGCTTGTAGATGAGTTCAAAAGAAAATCGGAAAAAGTGCTGTCAGTGAAGAAAGTAACACTCCAAGAACTGAAACTGCATTTATTATTAATTCACGTACATCAACCCATGTATGGTGCATAGACTCTTGAGCAACTATTCATATGACAAATGACAGAAACGTCTTCTCTAACCTTGACCACAGTTAGATCACTTTCACATTTGCGTTTTCAATTCTGGTTTTGAGATCTGGCAGAGACATTCATTGTCAATGGGGACAAAACTGATCAGGATGCATAAGTATTCATCCGTTCCGTTTTGTTGCGTTTTGGTGATAGACAAAAAAAATACGCAAGCTGCATTTTTTTGTCTGGTTTGCGAAACTGAACAAAACAAATCTGGCATGAAAATCAATGTAAGTCAATGGTGTTGGATCCAGTTTTTTTGTTAGCGAAAAAATGGATGCGTTGCCCATTAACCAGATCTGGTTTTTAGTCTTGATTTAATACAACCAGATCCGGTCAAAATGGATGCATCCGGATGAAAATGGCACGGATCCGTTTAATTCCGGTTTTGAGATCCTCTGTTTGATCTCAAAACCAGAATTAACAACACTGATGTGAAGATGACAGAGAGAATGTGATCCGAGCTAATGGTCAGTATATGACTTCCGAAGGAGTAGGAGATGGCTACATTAATTCTCAGTTCTCCCCAACACAAAGCAGAAGGATTCCAGTAAAGGATGTGCTGTATGTCCCTAGTCTTGAAAGGAATTTGTTGCCTGTGAGGAATCTCACAGGACGGGGCAATGAAGTCACATTTAAGAATGACCGCTGTATCATCTCAACACAAGGGTACACACTTGAGGAGGAGAAATTACAGATGAACCAAATCAACTAAAATGCAAAGAAAGTGTGTGTACTGCCAAGCAAGAACAGCGCAAAGATTGTGTTCACGTAGGGCACAGACCAGGGGCATACATAGAAATCACTGGGCCCCATGGCAGGAATTTGAATTGGGCCAACTTGTGAGTGACCCATAGCACCCCTTAGGGTACGTGCACAACTACTGCAGAGGTTCCAGAAGAAGCCTCCGTTGCAGATTCTGGCAAAAACAAAGGACAAAACACCGCTGCATGCAGGATCTCGAATGACCCCATGATTGTGAATGGGATCCGGCAGGTGCCAGCAGTGTTTGGCATATGCTGGATCTGGCGATTCTGGTATTCTGCTGGTATGCTGGAACAGAACTGTGCTTGGTTTTGGTTATATATTTATGTAATAAAGATTTCTTCTAGTGCTGTATATATGCAATATGCTTATACCTGGTATTGTATTTATGTAATGAGCTTGGTTCTGGTGCTGTATTCATTTGGTTCTGGTGCTGTATTTATTTAAAGGGTTTCTGTCACCTGAAAAATGGGTATCAAGCTGGCTGACATTAGCGATGTGCTAATGTCAGCTGAACATAACTATATTAGTGCCATCTCACTGCCTGACACCGTTATTAAGAAAAACAAATGTTTATAATATGCTAATTAGCCTCTAGGAGCAGGGGGGGGGGGGGTGGCCCCTGCTCCTAGAGACTACATTCTGGACACACTCTGCTACAGTAGATTGACAAGGCCAGGCAGCGTTGGTCTCCTACCTCCGGCCCTATCTGCAGTGTAAATCTCTCGCCTTTCAGTATTCGGCGTAGGCGCAGTGAGTGAAGGGCGCTCGCAGGCTGCCTGCTTCCTCACAGCGCATGTGCCGAATACCGAACGGCCACATCTGCTCATAAACTCCATTCCTACAGAGATTCAGCTGATAACCATATTAAACTGTATTAATATGTACTTAATAATTCCTGACAAACAGAGCAGAGAGGATGAGGCAGCTCTTTACCTCAGTGTTATGTAGTAATTTGTCCTGCTGTGTGATTAGGACAGGTTCTGTGTGTACTAATAGGACAAATAGTTAAGGCTGCATGCAGCCTGTTGTTGTGGGAGGGGCCAGGTCCCCTTACTTAAACCCCCCCGCACAGCTCACCTTCACCGCGTCCGCCAACCGCACTTCATGTGAACGTCACTTCCGGTAAGCACGCCACTTCCGGCAAGCACGCGCCCCGGGTAAGTATCGCCACGCGCTCCCATGGTGGGCTCCGGTCTCCCGCCTGCCGGGCCGTGTCCGACCGCCGGCTCACTCCTTCGGCCGCCGCAGGCTCCCCTCTCTCCCCTCTCCGCCGTCCGGGGCCGCCCGTCCTCTCGCGAGAGGCAGGACGCATGCGCGGCACCACGGCACTCGCTCACGGGCCGCCGGGGGGGGGGGGGGACACCGCCGGCCACAAAGAGGTGTCATTTCGCTTACAATCTGACTGGACACTGCAGCCTCGCGTTGGAAAAGCTTCCAAAGGAGTCGGGTGGATTGTGGAGCTGTCTGGGGGGGAGGCTGGCTGTTGCCCATGGCGACCAGTCACGGCCCGGCTGTCATTCCAAATTCTGCTCATGGAGATTGGAGGCTGTGGTGTGATTGGTTGCCGTGGGCGGAGGCATTTTTCCCTTTAGACAGCGTCACAATTGTGTCCCTCAGTCTTTTCTCATGTGCAAAAAAAAATAAAAAATACACGCCCCGGTGGGGGCTGAGGCATGCGGGCACTCTGTCCTCCCGCCCCGGTGGGGCTGCCACTGCTCAGCCGGGGGGCTCAGGCAGCCGCCACCCGCGCTGTCCAGCGGCCACATTCCGGTCTCTCATGTGGCCTGGGCCACGTCCTGCTCCAGGCCCAGCCTGGGATGGCTCCCGGGTCATGACCGACACTGGGTGGTCTGAGCCCTGGCACGCGGTAAATTGCCCGCCACAGGTGGCCAGATGGGCAATTCACGGGCCACACCCCCTCCACATCCCACTGCCCCTTCAGGTCGCCGTGCCGGGCCCGGCATGCCCACCCCCAGGCCCGCTCCTGCCAGGCCGGCACACGCCACGGTTCCGTCACACACGTTCAGGGCAGGTCAGGGGCGCTCCAGGTCATTCATGCCCCGGCCTACCCACGGCCTCCCAGCGGGGCCCCTGGGGGCTCCCGCCTTGGTACTCTCCATGTTCACATGTGTGTTCCTTTCCCAGGTGCCAGTAGCGTTCGTGGTTCCCGTCGTACCTTATTCCGACTTTCCCGACATCTGGTTAGGTCCTGCATGAAATCGCTGTCGGCCGCTCGCGGGAAAACTCATACTTGAGGGTTCAGGTAGGTAATCGGGGGCTGCTCCTGGCAGTCCCTCCTCCCGACATCCCGGGTTGCCTCCCAGGGGGCACACGGGGATGTGTTCTCGCTCTCAACCCGAGACGTTCAGGTGTCTCCTCTGTCCTGCTTAGCCTGAGGCGTTCAGGTGTCTTCTCTTTCCAGGTACCCTGAAACGTTCAGGTGTTCTTTCTGTCCATCTTGGCCTGAGGCGTTCAGGTGTCTTCTCTCTCCAGGTTCCCTGAAGCGTTCAGGGGTCCTCTCGGTCCATCTTTGCCTGAGGCGTGCAGGTGGCTTCTCTGTACAGGTACCCTGAAGCGTTCATGGGTCTTCTCCGTCCATCTTTTCCCAAGGCGTCCAGGTGTCTGCTCCATCCAGGTACCCTGAAGCGTTCTGGTATCTTTTCTGTCTTTCCTTGCCCGAGGCACTTAGGTGTCTTCTCTGTCCAGCTACCCTGAAGCGTTCAGGTGTCTTCTCTGTCCATCCTTGCCTGAGGCATTCAGGTGTCTTCTCTGTCCAGGTACCCTGAAGCGTTCAGGTGTCTTCTCGGTCCATCCTTGCCTGAGGCGTTCAGGTGTCTTCTCTGTCCAGGCACCCTGAAGCGTTCAGGTGTCTTCTCCGTCCAGGTACCCTCAGCGTTCTGGTATCTTCTCTGTCCTTCCTTGCCTGAGGCGTTCAGGCGTCTTCTCTGTCCAGGCACCCTGAAGCGTTCAGGTGTCTTCTCTGTCCTTCCTTGCCTGAGGCGTTCAGGTGTCTTCTCTGTCCAGGCACCCTGAAGCGTTCAGGTGTCTTCTCCGTCCAGGTACCCTGAAGCGGTCAGGTGTCTTCACTGTCCATCCTTGCCTGAGGCGTTCAGGTGTCTTCTCTGTCCAGGCACCCTGAAGCGTTCAGGTGTCTTCTCCGTCCAGGTACCCTGAAGCAGTCAGGTGTCTTCACTGTCCATCCTTGCCTGAGGCGTTCAGGTGTCTTCTCTGTCACGGTGTCCACGCGCACCCACGATAGTTCCAGTCTCGCGCGGCTTTTTTCTCATGTCACTCCCAACTTTCCAGTTCCCAGGTCCAGCCGGTTCGTTCCCGTCCATCCTCTGACGGTAAGACAAGGGTGTTGACCCAACGCTCCCAGGTACGTCTTCTTTTACGTTCAGCCACGACCTTTTTAGTCGGGGTGCACGTCCCCTTGACCTCTCCAGCGGCCGTATTGTTGTCTCTAATTCCAGGTGTTGCAAGGTCTCTGCCATCGTTGAAGCCATGTCACAGGTCTCGGACGTCGACGACATGTTGTCCCTCCCGGGTACGTCAGTCTCCAGCCAAGGCGGCCCAGTTGCCCTCCGAAGATGGACTGTGCCGAGGCTCATTGCGGAATTGGCCAAGAGAGGCATCAGACACCCAGCGTCAGCCAGGAAGGCCGAGTTATACCGCCTGTTGATGACCCAGTCCAGCGCTCCTGAAGGGGAAGATCCACCTCCAGCCATCCAGCAGTCCCTGGTGCTGTTGCAGGCCTCCTTGGATTCACTCATCTCGTCCGTTGCTGACATCAGGACCAGGGTGGTGGACTTGGAGTCCAGAACACCGGCGTCTTCCCAGGCGGTGGTCCCCGTCTCCGATCCCCCTCTGTTGCAGCTTCCGACTCCAGGTACGTTCCCGGCTGCTCCGGTGGTGGCTCCTGCGCACTTGGTACCCGACCACATCAGGAGGGACATCTTGGCGGGCAAGGACGTGGATCTCGCGTCCATCCTGATTGCGTCCCACGATGCCGCAGACAGCAAGACTTTTGACTGCGGGGAGGTCTCGGTGGTCCTTCGGGCCAAGGATGGACGTCTCAACCGCAAGCTCTCTGTCGTCGAGTTTGTTTTGGCCTTCGGCCTGTTTAGAGACGTGCTCTGCTCCGCTTCCCCGGCCCGCCGGGAGGAGCTGGACACGTATCTACACAGGGTCACTGGACTGGGGCACAAGTACGGCGGCACGGCTTTTTATGACTACCACCGCTCCTTCTCAGCCAAGGCCGCCGCCGCGCTTGCCCAGTTCCAGTTCTCCGTCAACTGGGCCACGCTGGACATGGAGTTGTTCTGCCAGCATTTCGCCGGCCTCCGGGCCCCCGCTTGTTCGACCTGCCAGTCGATTTTCCATTCTACTGAGTGGTGCCCTCAAACGGCCACGGCCCAACCAGACAAGGCTATTCCTGGTCTCCCGCAGTCCCGCCACCACCGATAAGCTGGGCAGACCCATTGTCTACCTTGGCAACAGCCAAGTTTGCAACAACTTTAACTTTGGTGCATGTGTTTTTAGCGGTTGCAGGGCCCTGCACATCTGCTCCATCTGCTTCAGGGCTCACCCCAGGTGCACATGTCCCAAGAAGGGGTACAAGCGCCTATGACTAGCCGACTGCGACATCGACCTCCTGGCTCTCTTGTTACGGGACCATCCGGTACCAGGGTTCGTGGACTTCCTGGTCACTGGCCTCTGTTCCGGGTTTGACACAGGGTTGGTGGCACTACCCCATTCCACCTGGGAGTGCGGCAACCTGCAGTCGGCCAGGTCAGATCCCACCGCTGTACAGGAACTCCTGAATTCGGAGGTGGAGAAAGGGTTCCTCCTGGGCCCCTTCAACCAGGTTCCTTTCTCTCGCTGGCGGATCAGTCCCATAGGCATCGTGGCCAAAAAAGATTCAAATAAAAAACGTTTGATTTATGATCTCTCCGCCCCCCATGATTCCGTCATCCCCAGCATCAATTCGCTCATCCCTTCGGAAGAATTTTCCATGACCTATGCGTCCATAGACGAGGCCATTGCCCTCATCCTTAGCGCCGGGAAAGGCGCCTGGCTGTCTAAAACTGACATTACGGACGCCTTCAAACTGCTGCCCATTGCCCCTCACCTTTGGCAGTTCTATGGCATCAGGTGGGAGGGCAGGTTCTATTTTGCCAACAGGTTGACCTTCGGCTCAAAAAGCAGCCCGTGGTTATTCGACCAATTGGCGCAGGCCCTGCACTGGATCCTGATCCACCACGGCAGCGCCCCAGCGGTCATCCATTACCTGGATGACTTCCTCCTCATTGAACCTCCGCTAGGTCGACCATCAGGGCTGCTCTCACTCCTGGAGATCTTTGCCGCCCTTTCCATCCCAATTTCGCAGGGGAAGACCGCGGGGCCGGTCACCTCCATCACCTTCCTGGGCATTGTCCTGGACTCAGACAGAATGGAAGCCAGGCTTCCAGAGGCAAAGCTGTCCCAGATACGGGAAGTCGTGGCCAGAGCCATCACCTCGTCCCAGGTGACCAAGGTCGAGCTACAGTCCATCCTGGGTCGGCTGAACTTTGCCTTAAGGGTCATGCCCCAGGGCAGGGCTTTCATTTCCCGGCTGCTCTCACTCCTTCCCTCAGCCTCCGAACCCAGCAGCATTGTCCACTTGGACAGGGCTGCCATGGCAGACTTACGCATGTGGGACAGCTTTCTGTTATCTTGGAACGGGGTCAGCCTGTTTGTCCCCTCATGGTCCCAGTCATCTACCAGGGTGTTTGCCGATGCCGCAGCATCCCGGGGTTTCGCGGCCATATTCGGGTCCCAGTGGCTGGCTGGCCCATGGCCTCCTCAGGTCAGTTCCGACCCTCAGTCCCTCAGCTCATCACCATTCCTGGAATGTTACCCCATCGTGGCGGCCGCTTCTGTCTGGGGTCACCTCTGGGCGAATTCCAGCGTCATGTTTGTGTCTGACAGCCAGGACCTCGTGGACATCATCTCCAAAGGCCGAGCTAAGTCGGCCAGGGTCATGTCCCTGTTGCGCAAACTGGTCTGGCTGGCCATGACCCATAACTTTCATTTCTCATGTTCCCATATCCCAGGTACCAGCAACACGGCGGCCGATGCCTTATCGAGGTTCAATTTTCACACCTTCTTTCAGGTATGTCCAGAAGCAGACCGGACCGGGGCCCGGATTCCCGGTTTCAGCGACCTGATGTTGGACTGAGGTCTCTGCTGGCAACCGCCGAGGACCTCAGGCACCGATCCCTTTCGGTCAACACGGCTCGCAACTACGGCACTGGTTGGAACCACTTCCAGGCGTTTTCCAGGGTCCATCCCCAACAGGAGATGTCCTTCATTGCGTACATCATGGCTTTCATGGCCCATTGCCATGTCAACCTCAAGCTGGCACCCAGCACCATACGTCTGTACCTGGCCGGGGCGCAGCACTTCTTAGCCCTTCAGAACCCAGAAGTACGCGCAGCGTTCACATCCCAAGCCGTCAAGGCCACGCTCAGAGGCATTGAGAAAAACAGTAAAGACTCCAACCCGTCCCGTCGGCCGGTCTCCGGTGAGCTGTTTAGGCAGCTGTCTGCAGCCCTAGATGGCAATCCTTTTGGCCATTTCACTAGCCTGGTCATCAAAGCCGCGATGTACCTAAGCTTCTACGGCTTCCTTCGTCCAGGAGAATTTTCAGTTCCTTCCCTGAAAACGGTCTTCCTGAAAAAGAAACAGCTATCCTGGAGCCAGGATCATCTGGTATTAAGCCTGCCTTCCACCAAGACGTCCCAGACGGGTCCTCCCGTACTGATCCGTTTCTTCAAGTCCGGGAACGCCTGGTGTCCGGTGGTAGTACTCCAACATCTCCTGGGTTCCACACCATCTCCAGATCCAGAGTCTCCGTTGCTGCCATTCCAGGGGAAACCCCTATCCACGCCACAGTTTGTCTCCCACATCAGATCCCTGGTCGCAGGGTTGGGGGTGGACCCCAAAACCATATCAGGACATTCATTCCGCATCGGAGCGGCTTCAGCGGCTTCCAAGCACGGGACGCCTCCGCACGTCATCCGTCACATGGGTAGGTGGAGATCTGCCTGTTTTTCTCGATACATCCCGGATCCGCTGACTGAAACCCGACAGGTATTCCGTTCCTTGGCTTTGTAACCCTGTTCCACACGCATTAAACAGCAGCACTTCTCCTACCTGGTGTCTCTTTGGCCCTCTTTTAGGCAGGCCCACGTCCCGTGGCTCCAGGCACACACCAGCCACTGTCTAGCCCCCTCCCGTCACTTTACTGACCGTGGCCGCGGCCACAAATAGTTAAGGCTGCATGCAGCCTGTTGTTGTGGGAGGGGCCAGGTCCCCTTACTTAAACCCCCCCGCACAGCTCACCTTCACCGCGTCCGCCAACCGCACTTCACCCACCCTTTCCCCCCCATTTCTTCCACTCTCCCTAGGGTTGGCCCTCTTTTAGGCAGGCCCACGTCCCGTGGATCCAGGCACACACCAGCCACTGTCTAGCCCCCTCCCGTCACTTTACTGACCGTGGCCGCGGCCACAACGGCCATTTAGTTTTTTCTAATGATTTATCCCCAGACAAAACAACCCATTTTAACTAATGTAAGGTAATTGGGAATATATTTATAAGGAAGTAATATTTGAGTATTTTCACTTTCTTAATTCCCGAAGAACCCCTCTAAACTGATGATTGAGAGGCATTAGTAGCATGATGCAGGCCGCCACAGCCGCCTCAGCTGCACAGAACGTGATAATAGGCAGATACTGTAGACAGCAACAGTGGCAAGATGGGGTACTGCCAACAAGGCAAGTTAGGTCTATACATTGGAATCAGCTGGAGTAGTGTTTAAAAATCCTCATGAGTCCAGGCTTGTATCATTTTGGCAAAAGTGATGTTTTGGACACTGGCGAAGGACAACTGGGTCTGTTTGGGTGTCACGCCCCCTGCAGCACTGAAAACCATCTCCGAGATGACACTGGAAGCAGGGCAATAAAGGAGATAGAGAGCGTCCTGTGCCAGTTTGTGCCACCGCTCCAGTCTGCCTGCCCAGAAATCCATGGGGCCAGCAAACCGGGTATGCGATGGAGACTGGCCATAGTTTACAGTAGGTAGGCCTGAACCTGGGCATTCAGGCGGGAGCTGTCAGCTTGCTGACTGGCCTCATTTGGAGCAGCACATGTAAAAACTGCTCCATCATGTTGAGGAGACTGAAATGGCTGCTGCTATTGCTACTGTGGCCTCTGCTGCTTGTGGCAGTGGGAGGGGGTGACTCTGCGGGGGCGGAGGGGGGTCTCCCTATCATACATGCTGGCGGCAGGCGTCTGCTCACTGTAAGTTGCAACAAGCTGCATACAGAGTGTTTCCCGGTAGTAATGTAATTTGTCCTCCCTTTCTGCCAGAAGAAAACATTTTCAAGAAAGCTTATCCACATGCGAATATCCTCTTTCAATTGATAGGATAATCGTATGTGATCGTATGGGTTTTTAACACCAGCCGTGGCAGCGTATAGTCTTTTAGAAAATATTCTGCCCATAGGAATAACTCTGGAAATAAAATTCAAAGAACCTAATACTGATTGCAATCGCTTGAGTGTACTTTTTTTTGCTGATAACATATTAATAAGTTGAACCCTTGTGGCGAATAATTTTTCCTCTGGAATTTTAAATTCCATTTTTTCTGAATCAATAAAGATTCCAAGGAATTTTATATTTGTTGTTGGCAATACGGTTTTTTCTTTAGCGAACGGAATATTAAAATATTCTGCTATTCCACAAAAAGTATTCAGCAGATTAATGCATTGTTCTGTTCCTTCCTTGCCTATGAATAAAAAATCATCCAGATAATAAATTGTATATCCAGATTTATAATGCTTCTCTACCATCCATTGTAAGAAGGTAGAAAAGGCTTCAAAGTAATTAACAAGAAAGAGAGAACCCCATTGGGAGAGCTTTATCAAAATAAAATTTACCGTTGAAATGGAAACCTAGTGAATTGTAACCAGCTGGATTGATAGGTAATAGTCTAAATGCTGACTTAATATCTGTTTTAGCCATCTGAGCATTTCTGCCTGCCTTACGTAACAGAGATAAAGCCAAATCAAAAGATGCATAATGCACTGTAGACCATTCCTTATCAATCGTGTCATTCAAAGATCCATCCTTAGGGAAAGACAGATTATGAATCAGACGAAAATAATTATTTTCTTTTTTCGGGACTAGACCAAGTGGAGAAATTCTAAAATTCTGAAAAGGGGGAGAAGAAAAAGGACCAGCAATTCTATTATCCGAAATTTCTTTATCTATTTTTTCTTGAACAATGAATTTATTTAAATCAACGGATTTAGCATTTTTTACAACAGTACAACCTGTACCTAAAAAAGTTGGTACATAAAAACCCTTTGAAAAACCATTAATTAGAAGATGGGCCTTCTGTTTGTCTGGGTAATGTTTTAAATAATGTAATCTCCTTTTTTATTTTGCTGGTTACGAAAAAGAAAATTCCTTTGTGGTAACATTAAATTGAGCCATAAGCCCACATCTTTTGTCCCCCAACCTAAATTAGGGTATACTGCTAATTTTTGCCTATAGGATTCGTCATAATTAATCCATGCTGTGCCTCCAAAATTTCTGAAAGCCTCCAAAATACTATCCAAGTAATAAAATAAATCACAGCAATGTAAAGGCTGTTTTTCCCCTAATACTGCTGCGTAAATGCAGAATGATTGTACCCAATTTAAAAATGATTTTTGTATATTGCGTTTTCTATCTTCTTCTTCCTTCTTATCACTTTTTATATCTTTTGAAGAAGGGAGTAAAGAGAATAAATCCACATATTCTCTTCTCCATATTTTTTCTTTAATTTGATGGGATAGATGGAAGCCCAGAGGAGACATTTGGCAAGGCATGGTGTCTTTTAATGAAGTTTCTTTAATACCTATACTGTTATCTAAATATGGAATTAACTGAGGGCCTAACCTGTCCTCTGGCTTTGTAATGTTATCCAAGTTTGCTAACGTATTAGGGATTTCAACTAACGAATCATTATCTTGAATTGACCAAACAGATTCCTCATTAGTATGAGATTCGTTTTTTGATAGAAAAGAAACAAAGTCCTTAAATAGCTGTATTTTTTCTCTATCAAAATTTACATCTGAAATATGACTATTACCCTGTTCTTGTATAGTGCCCTGTAATAAACAGTCACTATTTAGTGTTTGTGTGTAATTTTTCTCACCATTAGATGAATCGCTGTTGCTGTCACTGGCTTGACAGTTGTAGATCTTGCAGTGGAGTTGACAGTTGGCTGTAGTGGCTGTTGATAACGCTTGCTATGCTTGTCGGATGCTCTCGTGCCTTGTTGCGCAGCAGATAATTTAATCCTGCGTTTCGGAGATTGTCTAGACGGTGAAAATCTTTTATTTTCTTTCCTGGGTCTTTTAGCTGGAACTGGATGAGGTGTAAATACTTCTACTTCTTGATGTCGCATTGGAATGACGTCACGCGTTGTCGGCTCTGCGCTCCTAAAGGGAAAGGCAGCGCAGACCGAGTTAGCAGAGGACCTATCCGGATGTACTTGCGATCCTGCTGCATCGTCTTGTAAGCATTTTCTTAGCCAATCTTCACCTCCAGAAGATGCTGCTTTCGAAATTAACTGCTTAAGTAATTCTTCCATGCTGGAGACTTCTTTTTCAGGTCCGGTTTCTTTGCCTGCTGCTCACCAACTGACGATTAACCGTGCGATCCTTTTCTTTTATAGGTACTCACGTGCGGACCGTTGAACCATTCTCCAATCAGGAAGAAGATATTCCTTCAAGTCCAGATCGCACAAGGTATCTGTTACCAGCAAAGACCCAGATCGCAATAGCATCTGTTACCAGGTAAGAATATAATTATTATTAATTGCACATGTATTTAAAGGTGCCATGACACCATGTCACCCCTAATTGCATGCACAATCAGGTTTGTCCATTCTGCCTTGGTAGCGAGAGTCTAAAAGCATGGCCGGTGCCATCCTCATCCTCTTGTTCCTCCACCTCCGACTCCTCCTCTTGTAGTGGCAGCTCCCCATCCTCATCTTCCTTACCTTCGTCATCCTTCTCCCCCATGGCAGATTCCCTTTTTGGGTCCCCAACAGCTATAGGGCAGACACCAAGATCTGTCAGCTGCTCTTCTTCCGCTGTGGTCCCCTGCTGCATGAGGGTCAGTGTCTGTTCTAAGATGAATATGAGAGGGATGACGTTGTTAATGCCATAGTTGTCCCTGCTGACAAACTTTGTGGCCTCTTCGAAGGGCTTCAGCACCTGACAGGCATCTCAAATAAGCTGCCACTGCCTGACCTTGAAGCAACATATGCTCCCTGCTGAGGCTTTCTGGTGCTTGACAAACTTGTTCATGGCTTTCTGCTGCTCATACAGATGATCGAGCATGTGCAATGTCGAATTCCAGCGAGTTGGCACATCACGGATTAGGCGGTATAGTGGCAGGGCGTTCTATCGCTGCAGGTCTGGGAGAGAGTTCCTCGCCACTTAAGAGTGACTGAAGTGCTTGGACATTCTCCTGGACTTTGCCAGTACCTTGTACAAGCCAATGTACTTCTTTAGAAAACGCTGCACGAGGTTGATGACATGCGCCATGCAGGGAGCATGTGTTATTTCACCTAGGTTCAGGGCGGCCACGATGTTGCACCCATTGTTGCTGACCCTCTTGCCCATTTGCAGTTGGCAGGGTGACAGCCAGCAGGATGTTTGCGCTTTGATGTACTTGAGCAACTGCTTGCCGGTATGGCTACTCCCTCAGCACCAACACGGCATGGCAATGCTTGACCTGACACATGTTATAGGAGGGAGGGGTAGTGCGAGCGACCCTGTATCCAGCTGCTGTTGGAGATGGGAACGTGTTCATGGTGTGGGAGCCAGGCCAACACAATCGTTAGCTAGTTAAAAGGACCTGGCCTAGTTGCCAGGGTGCTGCCTCACCTCAGTGGGCTGTGAAAGACATGTACTGTCTCTGCCTGTAAGAACTGCTCCAGGTGTCCATCATGACATAAACCTTGCCACACAGCGAGAATTGCAGGGAGGGGCCCACGTAGTCCACCATGTGAGAGTACATGGCAGGGATGCCTTTTTGGGAGAAACAATGCTAGCTAGGAATCTTCCAGCGAGGCTGAACAAATGCCATTAGCTCCTTAACCACTTCCAGACCGGGCCATTTACCCCCTTCCTGACCAGGCCTAATTTTGCTAATCTGACATGTGTCACTATGTGGTAATAACTTTGGAACGCTTTTACTTATCCAAGCCATTCTGAGATCGTTTTCTCGTGACACATTGTACTTCATGATTACGTTATGGCCCCCGCAAATTCTGCGCTCAGTATGCTAATACTGAGCATCAGAGCAATGAGGAGCAATGGGGAGAAGAAGCAGTCTTTCTCTGTGGGAGTCTCCTCCCCTGGCTGTAGCGCAGAATGAGAAAAAACCTCCCTGGCTGTGTCACGACCATGGTCATGGTCGTGACTCCTGATCCGCATGCAGTTGCCTGCGGTTTGGTTTTTGTCAATCACATTGTGAGGGCGGCTGGATTGTTGCCTCACATGTGGTTGCCGCTGGCAACATGTTTGTACTGGGCAGTATAGCGGCCTGAGCTGTGCTAGGCTGCTTGCTGCTATGTGCATGCAGTTGCAACTGGCAACCTTTCTTTATAGGTGTGCCTTTTATCCGTTTGGTGTGCACGGGGTGTTATATGTGTGTGTGCACTGTGTTGTTCCGTCACTTGCGGTTGTCTGCGGCAACGTGTTCTTTGTGTACATGTGGTGGCAGTGTCTCGGCCTTCTGGCTGGCTCCCAGGACATAGTTGCCACGCATGTCGTTGCCGGCGGTAACAGCTGCTGTGTGATAGGTGTTTGTTCACTTCCTCTTTATGTGGCTGTTTTCTCATGCCTGGTGTAGGAAGAGGTAAATCCCTTCTGTGTGTGTGAACACTGGGTGTGTCTGTGTGGGTGTGGCTACTTGGGCCTATATAGCCTCTGCTGAGAGCAGTAGTCTGAGGGGTACTTCAGCAATGGTCTGCTGGAGTCGTCCTCCTACTTTATACTATCTGCCAGTGAGGGCCACCCTTGTGGTCATAGATGTTTATATGTTCAGTTGATGTTGTATTCCTTTTGTTATTTAATGCAGCTATAGATCTGGGTTCCTGTGTGTGTATGTGTGTTGGCTGTGTCCATTTAAGTATAGTGTGGACATCAGCGTGTCAGCACAGGAATCCAGTCAGCAAGGCTGTGGCAGGTAGGTGGAACTAGTGCAGTTCACCTGTCATATCCATAGGTCTGTTTTTGTACCCCTTCTCCTTGCAGCTTGGCCAGTGAGACTCCTGTTCCTCCGTGCCTAGGAGGAACAGGTCGTCTTACCCTGCTCCTTCTTCCAGGGCAATCCTGAGGGCTAGCAGGGAATATTAGGTTCCAGTGTATGAGCCCTCCCGGCATCAGGGTTGGCTCATATGGTTAGGAGTCAGGGTCAGGTTAGGGAGGCATTAGGAGGTGACCTGCTCCCTAATTCTGTCGTCCTGGCCGAGCAGCAACCAACATCATCTGGCATCGCATGGCTGAGGGTTTTCCCCATCCTCAGCCGTGACAGGCTGTGACGCTCTGCACTGCGATTGGACAGCGCTACAGCCAGGGGAGAAGGAGACGCCCACAGAGAAAGACTGCGTCTCTTTCCCATTGCTCCGATGCTCAGTATTAGCATACTGAGTGCAAAATTTTCGGGGGGCCATAACGGGGAGCAGGAGCACTATTTTTACCTGCAAGCACAGATATTTATCTCACTTACTACAAACCCCTGAAAGGTCCTCTTTAAATTTCCCCATATGTCTACTTTGTGTTGGTATCATTTTTTAAATGCCATTTTATTTTTTAGGACGTTAGAATGCTTATAATTTGTTGAAGCAATTCTTAAAATTTTTAAGAAAATTCCCAAAACCCACTTTTTAAGGACCTGTTCAGTTCTAAAGTCACTTTGTGGGGCTTACATAATAGAACCAACCCATAAATGACCCCATTTTAGAAATGACACCCCTCAAACTATTCAAAACTGGTTTTAGAAATGTTGTTAACCCTTTAAATATTCCACAGGAATTGAAGCAAAATAGAGGTGAAATTTCAAAATTTCACTTTTTTTTGCATATTTTCTATTTTAATATTTTTTTTCCTGGAACACATCAAGGGTTAATAACAAAACAAACCTCAATATTTATTACCTTGATTCTGCAGTTTGCAGAAACACCCCATATGTGGTTTAAGGGGTGTAGCGAGCACTTCACTCAACAGCTGTTTCATAGAATTTTTAATACTTGGATGAAAATGACAAATAACATATTTTATTTTTTACAAGATATAGGGTGCTTTAGGCTCAAACTTTCTTTTTCATCAAAAGATAACAGGAGAATATCCCGCCAATTTGCTACCTACTTTCTCCCTAAAACAGTAACACCCCAATTGTGGCTGTAAACTGTTATTTGGGGATACACCAGGGTTTAGATTGGAAGGAGCTGTCATGGTTTTTAAGAGCAATAACTTTTTTTATTTTTTGTTGAATGAGCTGCGTGAGGACTTATTTTGTGCAAGACAAGCTGTAGTTTTTATTGGCACTGTTTTGGGGTACATTTTGGTGTAATTTTTCTATTTCATTTTTTTTACACCGTTCACTTGATGGGGTAGATAACGGGATATTTTTATAGATCCAGTCATTACGGACGCAAAGACACCAAATATGTCTATTTTTTTTTTTTTTTTATGTTTTACAGAAAAAAAATCATGTTTTTGTGTTGCCATTTTCTTAGAACCATATTTTTTTTATTTTTCTGGCTATAGTCTTGTGTGAGGATTTTTTTTGGAGGGATGTGGTGACATTTTTATCGCTACCATTTTGGGGTACATACGACTTTTTGATTGATTGATATTATGTTTTTGTGAGGTGAACTGACAAAAAAAACCTGTTTTGGCATAATTTTTATTTTTTTTACACCGTTCACTTGATGGGGTAGATCATGTGATATTTTAGTAGAGCCAATTGTTACGGATGCGTTGATACCAAATATGTCAATTATTTTTAATTTTTTTTACATTTTACACAATACGAGCATTTTTTGAAAAAAAAAATCATGTTTTTTTGTTGCAATTTTCATAGAGCCATTTTTTTCTGGCTATGGTCTTGTGTGGGGGCTCATTTTTTATGGGATGAGGTGACGTTTTTATTGCTACCATTTTGTGGTCCATACGACTTTTTAATTGATTAACATTATGTTTTTTGGGAGGTGAGCTCACAAAAAAAAAATCTGTTTTGGCGCAATGTTTATTTATAATTTTTTTACAGTGTTCACCTGATGGGGTAGACCGTATAATATTATTATAGAGCAGGTTTGTTGCGGACATGGTGATACCAAATATGTCAAAAAAAAATTCTTCTATTTTTTAAATAATGGATTTGGGGGGAAGTTTTTTTTATTGTGAAACTTTTTTATTTTTTAACCTAAATTATTTTATTTATTTTATTTTTATTTTTTACACTTTGTGCCCCCCATAAGGTCATACAAGACCTCTAGGGGACATTTAACATTCTCCTGTAATTGGGGCTGACATAGTAGCCTCAGTTACAGTGGAAATACACCCCAACCAGAAAGGCTGTACAGCAGTATACTACGCTATACAGCCTCAGTGCAGGGCTGATCGTGGTCTATGGAAGACCCGACACCTCCGCACACTCTCCTGGCCCGGCGGTCACATAACCACCGGGCCGGGACAGGAAGCAGGCATAGCGCTGTTGAGCGTTGTGTATACAGAGATCTAGAAGGCAGGGACACCCAGGAACGGTTCCTGCCTTCTCCCTAGGGGGGCCCTGCTGTGCAGCTGCAATCTCTGAATAACCATTCCAGAATGTCCATTCAGAGATAAACCGACTGCTCAAGGACGTTTATAGTCAATGGGCGGTCGGGAAGTGGGTAAAGGCAGCATACTTGACTAAATGATTCAGCAGCAACTTCATCGCCAGCAACTTTGCCATTTGTAGTGTCAAGAACACTGCTTGATTGCTGGGTGCGTAGAGTTGTTTCCTGGCCACGCATTCCATTATCGATGGCTGACAATGAAGTGGAGGAGGAGGAGTCTGAGCAGGAGAAGCGGAAAGGGATGATGACAATGTGAAAGACACACGGACTGCTCGTGGTATGTGGCCTGGCTGCTGCAAGCTGGACTGGGAGATGGAGAGAACTCTAACATCTGTTTGCGCATGGGATGTGGTGATGGCGGGGCTTTATGTGGTTTAATAGAGCTGTGGTGCCTACGTTTGTGTTTTCCTGCCCACGTTTTATTTTACTCTTGCACAGCTTGCACAAGGCAATGCTTTTGTAGGCAATGCTCAGCACCCTGATCTGGCTCTGAGGTACTGTCCAGCACACAATTGTCATCAGAGTCCTTATTCTCCATTTTGCTGCTATCAGACTGTAGGATATCATGGTGGGTTCTTTGGACTCCTGACTCTGCTCTTCCCCGACTGCCACTATGGCTGCCCTCAACACCAATAGTGTTGAGCTTGACGCTCAATTTCAACTTAACACACACAGGTAAATTGCTACCACACCGTGGATAGTGCTGCAATAATCATGTATATATTCTGCTTAACTAAAATTGAAAACATCCACCACCAAAAACCAGAAGTTCACATATACTATATAGAAAGACACATATGCATATTTTTCTCAATATCTGACATGAAATTAGAATAAAACTTTCCTGTTTATGGTCAATTAGGATTACCATAATTATTATTATTTGCTAAATTCCAGAATAATGCGAGAGAGAATGTTTTAAGGCATTTTTATTACTTTCTGCAAAGTCAAAAGTTTACATACATTTCATTAAAATTTTGTACCATTGCCCTTAAACTGTATGACTTGGGTCAAACGTTTTGGATATCCTTCCACAAGCTTCTCACAATAGTTGGTCGGAATTTGGGCCCTCCTGACAAAACTGGTGTAACTGAGCCATGTTTGTTGGTCGCCTTGCTCGCACCTGCCTTTTCAGCTTTACCCATAAATTTTCAATAGGATTGAGATCAGGGCTTTGTGATGGCCCTCCTAAAACATTGACTTTGTTATCCTTAAGCCACTTTGTAATCAGTCTGGAAGTATGCTTCGGATAATTGTCCATTTGGAAGACCCATTTTTGCCCAAGCTTTAACTTCCTGGCTGATGTCTTGAGATGTTTCTTCAGTATTTCCACATAATCTTCTTTCCTCATAATGCCATCTATTTTATGAAGTGCACCAGTCCCTACTGCAGCAAAACAATCCTACATGATGCTGCCACCCCGTGTTTCACAGTTAGGATGGTGTTCTTAGGTTTGCAAGTTTCCCCCTTTTTCCTCCAAACTTACCGATGGTCATTATGGCCAAAAAGTTCAATTTTAGTTTCATCAGACCACAAGACATGTCTCAAAAAATGTAGGTCTTTGTTCCTGGGTGCATTTGCAAACATTAATCTGGCTTTTTTTTTTTGGAGTAATGGCTTCTTCCTGGCAGAGTGGCCTTTCAGCCCATGTTGTTAGAGTACTCGTTTCACTGTGGCTATTGACACAATCTTACCAGCTTCCGCCATCATCTTCACAAGGTCTTTTGCTTTTGTTCTTAGGTTGATATGCAAATGTCGGACCAAAGGACGTTCATCTCTGGTACACCGAACCCATCTCCTTCCTGAGCGGTATGATGGCTGGACATTCCCATCTTGTTTGCACTTGCATATAATTGTATGTACAGATGAACGAGGCACCTTCAGGTTTCTTGAAATAGCACCCAAGGTTGAGCCAGACTTGTGCAAGTCCACAATTCTCCTCCTGATATCTTGGATGATTTCTTTAGACTTTCCCATGATGCTGCACAAAGAAGCAGTGTGTTTCAGGTGTGCATATAAATACATCCACAGGTGTGTCTCTAATTAACTCAGATGTTGCCAACAAACCTAACAGAAGCTTTCAAACACATGACATCATCATATGGGCAGTCCAGAATTGTTTAAAGGCATAGTAATCTTAGTGTATGTCAGTTTTTGACATTGCAGAAAGTAATAAAAATGCCATAAAAAATTATCTCGCTCATTATTCTGGCATTTGGTGAAAAATAATTATAGTAATCCTAATTGACCAAAAACAGGAAAGGTTTATTTTTAATTCATGTCAGATATTGAGAAAAACATGCATGTGTCTTTTTATATAGCGTATGTAAACTTCTGGTTTCAACTGTATAAATTGAAATAACAACAATGTGGCAACAGAAAATATGTAAACGGACGAGGCTTGATGCTCCATTTCAACTTAACATACATAGGTAGATTGCTGCCATACTGTGGGTATTGCTGCACTAATCATATGTTTATACTGCTTTTTTTAAATTGAAAGTAGCTTTAAAAAATTTTTTTATTGCGACTGGGTTGAAATTGAAAATACTGAGGCTTAATGCTTAATTTAATCTTAACACAAACAAGTAAATTCCTGCCACCCAGTAGATATTTCTGCAGTAATCATGTATATATGCTGCTTAATTAAATGGAACCCCTCAAAAATTCAACTACATTTTGACCATGTGGAAACAGAAAATACGTAAACGGAAGACTGGCTTGACGCTCAATTTCAACTTAACGCACACAGGTAGATTGAAAATGGGAAGTATTTGCTTGCAGGTAGCTGGTTTTGAGGTTCCATTGCACTTCTGAAAGCAGGCATAGCCACAGGTCCTGTCTCCTGTCAGCTGCCCTGCTTCTCTCTGCTGTACACAACACACAATTCTTCTTAGAAATCCTAGCCTTTCCCTTCACTGTCCCTAGCAAAGATTGTTTTTCTGACAGACACTGTAAGACCCATCCACCCTTTCTCACAGCCAAGCACAGAATGACTTTCTATTTGTTCTGCTAGGGAACCTCCCTGCCTGCTGCAGTGCTGTTTGGCTCATCCAGGCTGTCAGCCTGGGAGCCAATCAGGGCAAGCCCTCTCCCACCCTGAGAGCGCTTCTTCTTCTTCCCTAGTACTTTTTCCCTGCCGACATGAGCACCAATATGGTTGTATGCACCATTTTATTGGATTAGTCCGAAACTAACCCAAAATGATTTAGGTTTGTCTGCCATAAAAAAACAGCAAAGTTCGGACACAACTGGATCGCTCATCCTTATTTTCCCCAATATAGTTCACATTCTAAGTTCCTTATCAGTATGTCTTTGGATGGAAACCGGAGTACCCGGAGAAAACCCACTCAAACACAGGAAGAACATACAAACTCAATGCAGATGTTCTATTTGGTCAGATTTGAATCTAGGACCCCAGCGCTGCATAACACCAGTGCTAACCACTGAGCCACCATGATACTTTGTACTTGGTAACATTGATGAATATTGACATCTAGTCCCAGGATGGTTATTTTTGAGCACCAGATGATGAGTTTTCATAACCTGTCAGATTCTGGGAATATCTGCTTATCCCTAAGCTCCACCTTACATTGAGATGCTTCACCATAGGCCAGTGGTTTTTCCCCTGTTTTACACATTAATTGCAGCATAAATTATTTGATATGCCAATAATATACAACAAGCCTTCCTTAGCACTAGAGAGCTTCACTGGCATTTTGGTTGTCTGTATCTATCGCAGGTGAAAGTTCCAGAGGGGAAATACCTCTCCACTACAAATAGGAAAAAGAGGCTAAAATTTGCACGAGCTCACCAATATTGGACTGTTGAAGACTGGAAAAATGTTGCCTGGTCTGATGAGTCTCAATTTCTGTTGAGACATTCAAATGGTAGAGTCCGAATTTGGCGTAAACAGAATGAGAACATGTATCCATCATGCCTTGTTACCACTGTGCAGGCTGGTGGTGGTGGTGTAATGGTGTGGGGGATGTTTTCTGGGCACACTTTAGGCCCCTTAGTGCCAATTGGCCATCGTTTAAATGCCAAGGGCTTCCTGAGCTTCCTGAGCCTGTACTAAAATGGCCCCACAGTCACCAGATCTCAACCCAATAGAGCATCTTTGGGATGTGGTGGAACGGGAGCTTCGTGCCCTGGATGTGCATCCCTCAAATCTCCATCAACTGCAAGATGCTATCCTACCAATATGGGCTAACATTTCTAAAGAATGCTATCAGCACCTTGTTGAATCAATGCCACGTAGAATTAAGGCAGTTCTGAAGGCAAAAGAGGGTCCAACACCATATTAGTAGGGTGTTCCTAATAATTCTTTAGGTGAGTGTATATTATTACCTTTTCCTTAGAAAAATCCCCCAGTATTCCAGTTGCCCTCTAGTGGCAGAAGCAGCCTGTTGAAGGCTGCTTCTTTGGAAAGCAGGAGAAATGTATCCATTGTTTGAATAGAAAGGGTCAAAAAAGTGGTTATCTAGTAGTACTCTGTGCCTTTCATAGCTTTGATATACTGAACTAGCAGGCATGCATAGAAATGGCCACAGACATCAGAGTTCTGGACATCACAGGGGGCACTTTTTGGAACACTCTAACAGCTCATACTCTACAAGAGATAGAATCCCACTGACAGGGGTGTACCTAGCCTTTTTGCTGCCTGAGGTAAAAATTGGAATGGCGCCCCTCCCCATTCCCATACCAAATTCTCAACCTAACATCTTCCCTCCTAACATTACATACAGGACTACAAAACATACAGGGTAAAACAGTGCCACATACCTCTTACATCCAGTGACGTCTCTTTTGATGTAGATGTCTTTCCTCATCTTCTCCTTTCACACCAGACCGCCATGATGATTTCTTTCAGCAGCGTCTTGTCTTTGCAGAGTTTGACAAACAGACATGTTAGTTTCCTACTTTTCCATCATCATCCCGCCTTCTGAACACCTCATCCTGACACCCCCATTTCTGTGCTAGCTGAGCTCCCAAATACTATACTGCAGAAACAGTCACCTTGATGGGGTACTACTATGGTATCTACAATTGTTTACTGCTTTATATGCAATGTGAATGTAATGAATTGTAATACACTTTGTACACCAGCAGATGGGGTATGGTTGGCAATGTTTGGCAACAGATGGAACTGACCATTCCATTCCTGCTCTTTTGGTACGAGTGGGCTGGTTCAACTTCCTGCCAAGAGTGGAGCAGGGCTAGGGAGATTCAGTCTAAGAATGTAGAGTGAGGAATGAGATAGAATGAAATCTATCTCCATCTCCTCCAGGCCATGTGGAACACAGAGGCGGCCCACCTAGAAAGACGTATTTTTCCCACGGAGACTGCAGGGTCCTAGGCCACAGAGGAATTGCAAGCTAGAGCGTATTAGAGTCAGCAGAGTAATCAAGCGAGCAAGCAATAAGTGGTGGGAAACATGTTAAGACACCATCATGAGGGTTCAGGACAGGCATAGCTAGAAGCCAGCGTCATTCAGTAAACACCTACAGTCATAGGCACCAGAGCAAAGCTCTAGGGAAGGGAATCCAGAGAGAGAGAGAGAGAGCATCAGCTAGCACGTTTCTGAGTGTCACCTTTGTTGAATTGCCAGCCACTATACCCCATCGATAGGAAGGAGAGAAATTGAACTACTACTACTACTACTGTACGAACTGCTGATGTATGTACTGCTACCAGTTTTTGCACTCAGTAAAAGAACACAATATTTTATTTGTTCAACCATTTCTGCCTGTTTCCTTTCATAATGTCCTTTCTTACTGTATCAAACTCTAGAGAGCGCTGGCCTAAGGTAGGACACCGTGACACAACATTGTCATCAGGGCCTCTACCACTCCCATCCTCTATACCAGCTCCCACTGGAGCTCGCTGCAACTGCTTTAACTATAAATGACAACAGTTAATTCAGTGACATTAAATGAACCCTTTCTAGTAGTCCTCTGGCATACTACATTATGAAAGGTCTTCGTAGAGCATATATTGTTTGAATCATCATCACATCATTCTCTACAGAAGTAAACCAAAGTGGAATATTAAGTTCCTCCTTTTTGCATACTTCTTCATAAGTTATCTTGGGTGGCTCTTTCCTTTCTACATCTTTAGTTTGGTGGCATATATGCCTCAACACTGTAAAGCAGAGGAAAGCCCACGCAACACAGCATGTCAGCCGAGCAAAACACCTATAAGTCCATTAACTACAAAAGGAGCACCACACATGGATTATGGTTAGGTGATTAGTTTTCTAGGCTGAACTTGAGAAGATCTGAGGATGTGAGTAAGAGGATAGAATATAATTAGAAGGATGAAAGTTTTTGTTTAATTGGTTAGAGAAAAGCACAAAAGGTTTGGCAGATGGGAGAGAATATGTAGGACAGTGCAGCATTGTGAAGAATTTTTAAAGTAATACCTAGATGCTACATCATGAGGTGCACAAATCTGCTGCAATCTGAAGAACAGGATGCTCTGCAGAAGTGTGCTGAAGCCTAACCTTTTCACTTCCTTTGTTTCTCTCATATTCTACTTACAGTTCAAATTATTGATACTTAATGTATGCGAGGGATCCATAATCACGGACAAAAACAGGGTATGCTTCTGTGGTGTCACCACTTGCTCGTGGTATGTGGTAAACTACTGATGTGTAAATACACACATTAAAATCAATGGGTATGTGTGCTGTACATGGAGACCCTGGACGGCACACATACTGTATGCTATTCACTGATGCGTGAAAGAGACCTTACTCTTGCTCTTCCCAGGTGTTGCACCAAACTTCCTCTGTTTGGCAGCAATGAAGATGGCTTTTCTTTACACAGGTCACAGCAACTCTCTTCATGAAGCACTGCCACACAATCTGCTTAGTTATTTATTCAAGCTGCTGTACTTCTTCTCCTAACATTCACTCTGCACTGGCATCTCCCCTGGTCATCGTATTTCTCTCCTTGCGACACATTTTATACACATAGGGGGTCATTTACGAACAGATATACGCCACTTTTATGGCATATATCTGGCACAGATTCTGCAGCAGAATCACGCCAGATCTAAAAAAGCGGGGAGTGGCATGGTCGGGTAAGGCCCGTCTCATTCATAATTTTTTACGCCTGCTTTATGTGTAGAAAATGGTCTAAATGTAAGAAAGCAAGGAAGCTATCTTACATTTAGAATCGGGGGTGTATACACTGAAGTTATGTAGAGGCCGGCAATCGACCGCCAGCGCAAGAGTTTATTAAGACCAGCGTCTAAAGCTCCGGTCTTCATAAATGTGCCCAGGGGCGTAGCTAAAAGTGACTGGGCCCCACAGCAAATTTTTGTATCCCCCCCCCCCCCCGTTTCGCAACTCCCTCCTGCCCACTCCTTTGGCTAGTCACGATCTAGACCAGACCAGGCTGCCACGCCACCCTTTTCCTATAATATATATATATATTTACACACACTGTCTGTAATGTAACATGACTGATAATGCTCCGTGCCTATCTGTGACCTTTTTACTACAAAATCACAGTGAGATAAAGTTGTCACTGATTTTGTAGTAAAAAGGTCACAGAGAGGCACAGAGCATTATCATTTATGTTACTGCTCCGTGTCACTGCTGTCCAGAGCAGGGCTTGGCTGTCATTAATGAGGTGGATTACCGGCACAGGATCCGCTCGTGTGAAAGACCCCTAACATGCTCAGGTTATCAGTAACAAGCATCCTCACTAGGGTTGAGCGTACTGATCTTCGAAGTCAAGATCCAAAGTCAATTCGCTTCAAACTTCGTTATTGCCGAACAGCTGTTTATTATCAATCTAGTTATTTTCTACATAAAAGGCACCTTCCTTTGGCATAGTTTGCACATACAACCCCCTCTGAGGAAGCTTATGCGAAACGTGCATTGGGGCTTATTGGATCGCTACTCTGGTATTTATTGATGGCATTTTTTATTTATTATATTGTATTGTATTTCATGCACTTTGCACTTTAAATGTATGTACTGAATTTGGCTCCAATATCTTGTTCATGGTTGGCGAGGTCATCTATACATGTCCCCCACTGGGGTATACATTTATTAACCATCTAGTACCTCTTTGGCCTTGTCTAATGTTCTTTTAATGCAGTATTTTGTCCATTTGTGATCCTTCCACCCTGTGTGTAATCTACCATTGTATTGTATTGTCTGTTTAATGTATTTTATTGGATTTTCCCCTTTTCGGGAACCATAATAAAGTTTATATACATTGTTAGTCGTGCTTTACCTGTTTTCTCTTTTTGGTGTCGATACTTGGTATATAGGCCTAGTGCGCATGATCACTTTGTGAGTTATCTACAATTGGTGTTTATTCGATAGGAAACTAGTAAAATCATTATAGACTTCAATGCTAGTTAAAGCTTATAGGGGTCCGAAAATGGGGAAAAAAAAAATAATAATAAAATGTTTCACATTTTATTTTATTTTTCCCAGTATCAAAACGCAAGAAAAACTATACATATGCGTTATCCGCCAGATTTATACTGACCTGGAGAATAAATAAAAAACCCTGTAAAACTGTGGCAAAGTAGATTTTTTTTCCAATTCCACCATCTTTGGAATTCTTTTACCACTTCCGACTACATTTTATGCAATATTAAATGGTTCCGTTGAAAAGTACAAGTTGTCCTGCTAAAAACAAGCCCTCATACAGCTATGTGAATGGAAAAATATAAAAAAGTTAGGGCTCTAGTTGGTGACCAAAACCGTGTTTTTAGTATTTTTACATTTTAATAGTGAAGACCTTTTTTTTGTTTATTTACCTTTATATAAAACATTGGGAAGGGGGGGGGGGGGTGATACTGTCTATAGCTTGCAGTACATGACAGTCTCCCCGTACTGCCTGCTGTTCCGCCGTGTACTAGTGCTTATTATGGCACATATAAGCGAACACCCTCTGCATATCTAAGAGAATAAGAAGTAGTATATGGCAGAACAGCAAGCAGGGGGGCGCAGAAAGGGGTCATGGGGGCACAGAAAAGGGCCAGGGAGGCGCACACAGGGGCCAAGGGCGCAGACAAAAACCGGGGGGGGGGGGGGGCAGAGATAAGGGCCAGGGGTGCAGACAAGGGCCAGGGGGGCAGAGATAAGGGTCAGGGAGGGGGCACAGATAAGGGACAGGGCCCAGGGGCACAGACAGGGGCCAGGAAGGGCACAGGCCAGGAGGGCGCAGATAAGGGCCAGCGGCGCAGACAAGGGCCAGGGACCATGGGCGCAGACAGGGGCCAGGGAAATGCAGCCAGGGGCCAGAGGGGGCACAAAAAGGGCCAGGGTGGCGCACACAGGGGCCAAGGGGGTAGAGACAAGCGCCAGGGAGGCACAGACAGGGCCCAGGGGCACAGACAAAGGCCGTGGGGGGCACAGATAAGGGCCAGGGCCCAGGGGTGCAGACAGGGTCCAGGGAGGCACAGACAGTGGCCTGGGGACCACAGTCCAGGGGCTGTGCTGAAAGAGACATGGATGGACGATGGAAGGATGATGATGGACAGACCGGGTCCAACTGTATTAACCGCCTCCGGACCGCCTAACGCAGATCTGCGGTCCGGAGGCGGCAGCTGCAGGCAGAATGACGCATATACGCGTCATCTCGCGAGACGCGAGATGGCGCACTCAGCCGGCCCGCACATGCGCATCGCGGGCCGGCATTTCTTCCAGGGGGGTCGCGTCATCAGCTTGCCAGCCAATGATCGTGGCTGGCAAGCTGATGATTTAAAAAAAAATCCAATGAGAAGCCAGATAACACATCATATTAGTAAATATGATGTGTTATATGGCTGCCCTGCTCCTCTGCTGGTCCTTTTGGTCGGTTGGATCCAGCAGAGGAGCAGGCTTCACAGTGAGTAGCACCAACAGTACACTTTAGCCCCAGATCACCCCCTGCACCCCAATTAACCCTTTGATCACCCCTTTGATCGCCCCTGTCAATCACTAGTGAAAGGAAAAAAGTGATCAGTGTAAACTGTCCCTTTTTTTTTTCACTGGTATTGACCGTTAGGTTTTAGGGATAGTTTAAGCTCCTTGGTTAGGTAGTTTAGCGATCAGTTAGCGCCCAGCCCACCGCACCGCAGTCACTTACTCGCTGATTAGCGTATCGATAATCAGCTTTTGTATTTTTATAGTATCTGTAAGTGATCAAAACTGATCACAGTCAGATCTATAATTGTATTAGTGTCACCTTAGTTCGCCCTCCACCCAAAACGCAGTGTTTGCCCGATCAGGCCTGATCGGTCGCCCACACGTGCGTTCGCCCACACCCGCCCCGCCGCAGTGACAAATTTTTTTATTTTTTTTATCACTGCACATTCACTTTACACGCGCTGCGGCGATAAAAAAAAATCAGTTTTGATATTTTTATCAACCGCAGCGGCCTCTGGTACTTCGCTAGCCTTCCATTTGTAAGACAGGCTTGCTTTTTTTCTTGGGTAGTCTCAGGGAATACCCCTAAATTTTGTTGCCCAAATGTCAAACAGGGGGTATTCTTCTGAAGAGGCCTACAGGCTTCTGACCCAGTCGGATGAGGAATGGGAACCCTCATCTGACGAATCTAGCGGGTCAGAATATGAACCTGTAGAAAGCAGTGGCAGTCTGACTCAAAGTTTGGATGAGGAGGTTGAGGTCCCTGATAGCACCAGGTGTACCAGGCCCCGTGTCGCTAGACCACAGGTTGCGCAGGATCCGCTTCAAGGGCAGCAGAGTGGGGCTGGCGCTGTCGGATTACGTGGTGAGGCATACACCAGCAGCGCAGCCCTCCCTGGACCTAGTACCAGCACTGCCATACAACATGGTGAAGTGGCGAGCACCAGAAGGGCAGTTGAAGCTGGTACGGTGGCACGTGCAGTAGTTACCCCGTCGCAAGCCACCGCACAGACGGGCCTGTAGACCCCCTAGAATCCCTGAGGTGCTGGCAAACCCTGATTGGCAGTCCCCAACTTCAGCCGCACCTGTAGTTCCCCCTTTCACCGCCCAGTCTGGAGTTCGGGTTGAGACAGCTCAGATCGGTTCGGCCCTGGGATTTTTGGAGCTGTTCTTGACTGCGGAGCTCTCTGACATAGTCGTGGCAGAAACAAACCGGTATGCCACACAATTTATAACCGCCAACCCGGGAAGCTATTATGCCCAGCCTTTCCGGTGGAAACCAGTCCAAGTTTCCGAAATTAAAACTTTTCTGGGCCTTCTCCTCAACATGGGTCTAACTAAAAAGCATGAATTGCGGTCATATTGGTCCACGAACCCAATTCATCACATGCCCATGTTCTCTGCTGCTATGTCCAGGGCATGTTTTGAGGCCATCCTGCGTTTCCTGCACTTTAGCGATAACACCACCTCCCGTCCCAGAGGCCACCCAGCTTTTGACCGGCTCCACAAAATTCGGTCCCTCATAGACCATTTCAACCTGCAATTTGCAGATTTGTATACCCCAGAGCAAAACATCTGCGTAGACGAGTCCCTAATACATTTTACCGGGCGCCTTGTCTTCAAACAATACATCCCAAGCAAGCGCGCCCGGTATGGGGTCAAATTGTATAAGCTCTGTGAAAGGGCCACAGGCTATACCCACAAATTTCGGCTCTATGAGGGAAAAGATCAGACCCTGGAGCTGGTCGGTTGCCCTGACTACCTGGGGAGCAGTGGGAAGACAGTCTGGGACTTGGTGTCACCCTTATTCGGCAAGCGGTACCATCTTTATGTGGTCAATTTCTACACAAGTGTGGCCCTCTTCAGGCATTTGTTTCTAGAACAGATTGGCTGCTGTGGCACCGCGCGAACTAGTCGCGCGGGCTTCCCCCAACGGCTCGTTACCACCCGTCTTGCAAGGGGGGAGAGGGCTGCCTTGTGTAACGAAGAACTGCTCGCGGTGAAATGGAGAGACAAGCGTGACGTTTACATGCTCTCCTCCATTCACGCAGACACGACAATCCAAATTGAGCGAGCAACCCGTGTCATTGAAAAGCCCCTCTCAGTCCACGACTATAACCTTCACATGGGAGGGGTGGACTTCAATGACCAGATGTTGTCTCCGTATTTAGTTTCCTGCAGAACCAGATGCTGGTATAAGAAGGTGTCTGTATATTTGATTCAATTGGCTCTGTATAATAGTTTTGTTCTCTACAGTAAGGCTGGGAGAACAGGATCCTTCCTCAAATTTCAGGAAGAGATCATCGAGAACCTCCTGTACCCAGGAGGTTCCGTGGCCCCATCCACCAGTGTAGTTAGCCGTCTACACGAGCGACATTTCCCCAATGTCGTTGCCGGTACCTCAACCCAACCGTCACCCCGAAAAAGATGTTGTGTCTGTAGCAGGAGTGGAATAAGGCGTGACACCCGCTATTTCTGTCTTGACTGCTCTGACCACCCTGCCCTATGCTTAGGGGAGTGTTTACGGAAGTACCACACACAGGTACACCTAGCATAGGGATCACATCTCACCAGGACAGGCACACAGGGCTATTAGGGCCCATTCACACTGAGCTGCTGCAAACCTCTCCTTTCACCTGGGACAAAGTGCATAACGCACTTCGCCACATCTTTGGGCGATTTGCGCTTTGCACATTGTCCCATGGGAAAGGAGAGGTTTGTCCTATAAAGGTAAAAAAAAAAAAAAATCACCAGTAAGCAAAAAGGTTAATGTTCAGTTCAAAAAGTTAAAGTTTATATGTTCTGTTCAAAAGTTAATAAAATTATTGCGTTGCGGCCTGGTTTTTTCTTTTTTTTTTTTACCTTCCAGGTGGACCAACCGATTGACTAGCTGCAGCACTGATGTGCATTCTGACAGAAGCATTGCGCTGCGGTCAGATTACACACAAGTCAGTGTATGCGGCGCTGCAAGACGAGATTTCTCCTCTGCAGTAAAAGATACGTTTGCCGAGGCATATGAGCTGAGGAGGAGGCGGTGTTGCTATGCTTTGGCAAACACTTTGTATATAACAAAAAAAATTAAAAATCCCGGCAATGATCTATTCATCCACATCGATTGATGTGAATGGAGAAATCTGGTTTGCCAGGGCATACGAGCTAAGTGGGTATGGATGTTGGGCGGAGCTCCTATGTCCTGGCAGACGCCTTTCCCCTCCTTTTTTTTTTGGGCAGAGATTTTTTCATCCACATTGATCGATGTGAATGAAGAAATCTGTGCCGTTCCTTTTTTTTATTTTAGCCCAGAGGCTGAACGGAAAAAAAAAATCTCATTATGCTCAATATAAGGAGAATAGCAGAAACTCCTAATGCTGGCCATACATGTAATGATTGCAGAGACCCTCAAATGCCAGGGCAGTACAAACACCCCACAAATGACCCCATTTTGGAAAGAAGACACCCCAAGGTATTCGCTGAGGGGCATATTGAGTCCATAAAAGATTGAAATTTTTGTCCCAAGTTAGTGGAAAGTGAGACTGAGAAAAAACAAAAAAAATCTATTTCCGCTAACTTATGCCCTAAAAAAAAAATTCTATGAACTCGCCAGGCCCCTCATTAAATACCTTGGGGTGTCTTCTTTCCAAAGTGGGGTCACATTTATACTGCCCTGGCTTTTTAGGGGCCCTAAAGCGTGAGAAGAACTCTGGGATCCAAATGTCTAAAATTGCACTCCTAAAAGGAATTTGGGCACCTTTGCGCATCTAGGCTGCAAAAAAGTGTCACACATGTGGTATCGCCGTACTCAGGAGAAGTTTGGGAATGTGTTTTGGGGTGTCATTTTACATATACCCATGCTGGGTGAGATAAATATCTTGGTCAAATGCCAACTTTGTATAAAAGAAATGGGAAAAGTTGTCTTTTGCCAAGATATTTCTCTCACCCAGCATGGGTATATGTAAAATGACACCACAAAACACATTCCCCAACTTCTCCTGAGTACGGTGATACCAGATGTGTGACACTTTATTGCAGCCTAGGTGGGCAAAGGGGCACACATTCCAAAGAGCACCTTTTGGATTTCACCGGCCATTTTTTACAGATTTTGATTGCAAACTACTTCTCACGCATATGGGCCCCTAAAATGCCAGGGCAGTATAACTACCCCACAAGTGACCCGATTTTGGAAAGAAGACACCCCAAGGTATTCCGTGAGGGGCATGGCGAGTTCCTAGAATTTTTTATTTTTTGTCACAAGTTAGTGGAAAATGATGATTTTTTATTTTTTATTTTTTCCTTACAAAGTCTCATATTCCACTAACTTGCGACAAAAAATTAAAAATTCTAGGAAAGAAGACACCCCAAGGTATTTTGTGATGGGCATAGTGAGTTCATGGAAGTTTTTATTTTTTGTCACAAGTTAGTGGAATATGAGACTTTGTAAGAAAAAATAAAAAAATCATAATTTTCCGCTAACTTGTGACAAAAAATAAAAAGTTCTATGAACTCACTATGCCCATCAACGAATACCTTAGGGTGTCTACTTTCCGAAATGGGGTCATTTGTGGGGTTTTCTACTGTCTGGGCATTGTAGAACCTCAGGAAACATGACAGGTGCTCAGAAAGTCAGAGCTGCTTCAAAAAGCGGAAATTCACATTTTTATACCATAGTTTGTAAACGCTATAATTTTACCCAAACCATTTTTTTTTTGCCCAAACATTTTTTTTTTAGCAAAGACATGTAGAACAATAAATGTAGCGAAAAATGTATATATGGATGTGGGTTTTTTTTGCAAAATTTTACAACTGAAAGTGAAAAATGTCATTGTTTTGCAAAAAAATCATTACATTTCGATTAATAACAAAAAAATTAAAAATGTCAGCAGCAATGAAATACCACCAAATGAAAGCTCTATTAGTGAGAAGAAAAGGAGGTAAAATTCATTTGGGTGGTAAGTTGCATGACCGAGCAACAAACGGTGAAAGTTGTGTAGTGCAGAAGTGTAAAAAGTGGCCTGGTCATTAAGGGGGTTTCAGCTGGGGGGGGGGGTGAAGTGGTTAAAGAGGACCTTTCATGGGTCCGGACTTTGTTAACTAAGTAGCAGGACATGTAGAGTGGCGCCCAAGGATCTCCCTGCACTTACTATTATATCTGTGCGCCACTCCGTTCCCCCGATGTGGCCCCCGTTACCATCTCCCGCGCTGTATGATAATTACTACTATCAGAGCAGGGAGGAGGAGTCTGCCCTTTTTCTTAATGGGCATTCCTTCTCCCTGGCTGTACTGCTGTACAATCGCAGCACAGAGTGTCACAGCCAGGGAGAAGGAACGCCCATTGAGAAACAGGCCAGTCTCCTCCGCCCTGCTCCGATAGAAGTAATTATCATACAGCGCGGGAGACGGTAACGGAGGCCACAGCGGGCGAACGGAGCAGCGCCCAGATATAACAGTAAGTGCAGGGAGATCCATGGGCATGGCTCTACATGTCCTGCTACTTAGTTAACAAAGTCCGGACCCATAAAAGCTCCTCTTTAAAAAATCTGACTGACACGCTGCCGGGCACCAGGACCCTTGTCAGCCCGGGCCCAGAAGCAGCCGCTTCCCCTGCTTCCCCAATAGTTACGCCACTGAATGTGCCCCATAATCCATAGTAACTATTTACACAGGCCTTACACTTGTGGTAAGTTGGCTTCTTTTACAGATCCACCAATGCCCAATAATATGGGGATCACATTTAAATTAGGTTCCCTTACATCCTAATCAGCAGCACAATAATGGGGTATTTCTGCCCCTGTGTACTAGTAGGACATATATAATTTTTAATTTAAAGGGGTTCTCAGGGAATTAAGAAAATGAAAATACTTAAATATTACTTTATTATAAATATATTCCCAAATACCTTTCATTAGTGATAATGGCTCATTTTGTCAATCAGTAGGAGAAATAAAATGGCTGCTGTCCTATTAGTGCACACATAACCTGTCCGGGAGGACAAGTTACTTTAGAACACTGAGCTGCCTCATCCTCCTCTTCTACTTGTCAGGGATCCTGAATACAGCTGGTAAGATCTTCAGCTGAATCTCTGCAGGAATGTAGTTTATGAGGAGACATGAAGGACGGAGAGGATGAACAGGACTGTGGTAATGTGGGGCTGTGGTAATGGAGACTGCATGCAAGTGCTGCTGCTCATTAGCCACAGCCATACCCTCTTCTCTGTACTTCATGTCTCCTCATGAGCTCCATTCCTACAGAGATTTAGCTGAAGATCTTATCAGCTGAATTCAAGATCATAATCCCTGACAAGCAGAGCAGAGAGGAGGATGAGGCAGCTCTTTACCTCAGTGCTGTGAATTGATTTGTTCTGCTGTGTGATTAGGACAGTTTTTGTGTGTACTAATAGGACATTTTATTTCCCCTAATGATTGCTCCCCAGACAAAACGAGCCATTATACCTAATAAAAAGGTATTTGGGAATATTTATAAAAACATAATATTCAAGTATTTTCAGTAATTTTATTTTCTTAATTACCTTTGATCAAATTAATTACTAATTAATTTGAGACCCCTGAGCCTATATAAGGATACCAATCCTCTCCTACCATGTGTGGTTTTTTTTTGTATTGTGTGGACATGGACAAATAGTTTGCTTTGCTTATGGAATTATGGTTCTCAGAAGAGACTGCTTTGTGGCAGTCTATATACGTTCCACCATAGAAGAGGGCCCCCCTATGGGGATATTTCTTGTTAATTCCCCATTATTGCTCTGCTGGTTAGAACATAAGGGAATCGTTGATTACTAAAGTTAATCTGTTTTCCTTTAGTCCTAACAGCAGCATAAGCTTCCCTCCCTAAGTACGTTACTTCTTTATAATAAACACATGGTAGGAGGGGCTAGGTATCCTTATATAGCCTCAGGGGCCTCTAATGAATTATTAATTCATTGGATTAAATTAAAAATTCCATCTGTCCTATTAGTACACAGGGGCAGAAATACCCCATTATTGTGCTGCTGTTAGGACTAAGGGAAAACAGATTAACAGTAGAATTCAACAATAGTATTGTCACCACAGCAGGGCCATCGATAACCCATAGAAATTGTACGTAAAAAAATGCATTGAAAGAGGTTATTGCCAAACATCTTACATGCAGTGAGAAATTGTGTTCCCCGAACAAGAATATAAGGTTTAAGGATCTTGAAAATTTTCCACAGATAAACAGATAAGTCTGCTTTCAATCAGAGAAAGAGGGGTCTGTACACGTTACTAATTATGTGTAAAGAACCTCCAATTACCCCAAAAGAAGGGGGAGGGGGGCACTGCCCTGTTTCCATAGTTACTGATTATGTCACACATCAGGAAGAAGTATTTGGAAGTGAATGAAAGGACGGTTCCTGGTTACAGCTCTGATCGGAATTCACATGTTTTTGGCATATTTCTTGCTGAAATCCAAACATACTGTGCAACAAAACATAGCAGAGGAAAATATTTTCCAGTTTTTTGCTCATTTTTTTCTTGTCTCAGAAGTTTTGGCCTTAAAAAGTGGAAATTATTTGTTTCTCTGAATAGCTCATACAAGCCACAGCTTCTAGTCCATTCAGCGAGTAACATTTGGGAGAAGTTGAAGGCCATGTAATGAGCAGCCACCCCTCCCCCTGGCTTCAGCCTGCTCTGACAACTGCATGTAAAGCTTGCAGCCATTGGAACTACTGTGTCCTCCTCATTACTGATCGGCAGAGCGGAAAACAGCGAGCTGCAAATACACGGACTGCAGGCATTTTCGGAATTATTCTACATTTCCACAGTCAAAGCTGTAAAAGAAGGATTAGCTGTTACTGTAGTATAAAATGGGTGGATCTCAAGGATGTCTGAGCACAGTGTTATTATATAGTAATAGATGGAACAGGTGTTACGATGATCTTATAATGTGTGTGGATCTCATGGATTTTAAATGTGGATAATTATATTACTATTGAATGCAGTTGCTTTTCTGCCATATTTCATGTGAAACTGTCTTCACCAGCAGATCTAGCCAAATGATTGTGAACCTTGTCATCAATATGCGCAGTTCAGTTGTGTAATCTAATTAGAAATGTACCTCCTGTAAAGACACACCACAAGCCCTACACCACAAAATAAACATAAACATGTCTTTAAGTATAAAAATCTTAAAACCATATAAAATATATGTAAGCTTGGGGAAGTACAGAGTAGAAGGCTCCAGCCCGAGGAGGTAGAAAGCAATCAAAAGCAAAACAGATTTATAAAAAACAACTAATACACACCATGTGAATACTGACCAAAAAAGACAGATGCACAACAAAGTGAGGGATTTTTTTTCAGAATGTTTGCAGTTGTGGTTGCCATATGGTGGTGACTTTCCTTGTAGCTGAATTGCATTCTTTTTATCAGATTTATTGATTTTAGGTGAGTTAAAAACATGAGCTGAAATAAGACGCGTTAAAAAAAAAAAAAGCAAATCTTGTCAAAAGTCCAAGGGACTGATGTTTGTACTGCTGCCTGTGAGTAACATCCCAGCTCTGCAGACCTACACAGCCAGCACCGGACTGTCCACAAAGCAGAGACCAGCTGGGATGATGCCAGGCTGCAGGGGCATCCTGGTGCTTCTGGCATGCGCTTTGTCTCAGGTAAGATCACCTGGGTTTAAATTAATGGGTAATACAGCATGACAAGATATTCAGTCATGTATGTGTCCTGTGCCAAGTCTTTCACACTCTGCACAGTTTCATTAGGGTTTGAGACAGGGTTATTCTGGTTGGGCTGGTGTAAGTGTAGTTGGGAACGGATTAGTCTGACTGTAGTAGGTTTAGTTGGTATGGGATTAGTCTGGTTGGGGTAAATCTGGTTGCCCCATGCCCCTGACAAGTGCCAAAGTTGCATGAAGCAGTAAAGGCTGAACCAAAAATCAACTCCTGTGGTTGCAGCATCTGGACTGCAGGGGCAATATGCGAGTTATTGTGGGCCGATGGGGGTAGTAGTAGTTTACTCACAGCTCTGTAGCGCTCCCTGGGATGGCATGCAGTATAGGGAAGGTTAGCACCAGTTTCTTCGGGGCACACTCTATTGTACAGGGATTGCCAGCCAGATAGTGGTTGAGGTGCCCTTGGTGGTAGTTTTTTTTTACGTGCCGTAGAGGCAGGGTCCCTGTTGCTCATGACACCAGCACCGTTAGGTGCAAAGGAGGATGAGGAGTCAATACTTGTAAACAACTTTTACTTAATCAGTTGCCTTGAGGTAGTTAGTGCAGTTCATTTACATGGCAAGGGTGACAACCCATATGATGCATACACGATTGGTATGGCTGTAATCCTGGTAATAGGCTTGACAATAGGTGCATTAGGATTTTCCTTTGGCTGGTATGAGAGAGTTCCTTTCTAACTGTCCTCACTATGTCCACACTCGAGCCGCCAGATACTGGATATAATAATGACTCCTCCTTGGGTTTGGCAACCCACAGGGCAGTCTACCTAACGGTAGGCATGAATCCTCTGCTCCATTGTTTGCACTGGTTGCTTTCAGAAACAGAACAACTTTGCGTCTAATCATCCAGCTGTGTCCAGGTGCTTTTAGGCTTCTCCTGGTCATTGGTGCTGTGGAGTCCATAAACGAATGAAGTCCATAAGCTAATGCTGCTCCTATCTCCACTAGACTTTCTCTATATCCATAATTCACTCTGGTCTGTTCTAGGAAGCTGTAGGTAGGTTCTTCCCACTCCCTCAGCTTGGGCAGGTCTAAGGGGCTAAAATGGCAGCTACATACGCACTTCTCCACTAACTTCCTCCCTTTTCCCTCTGCCTTGGCACACCCTAAGATATATACAGTATATGTAGTGCCAGCACTACCTATAGGTGAATGGTTGTAATAACATGCACATCTTAAAACAGCCCGTTATAAGGAATTACAGTTGGCACAGCAATACATTGACATGGTATAATGCATACCCCCAAAGTTATACAGAGCCCCATGACCATCACGGAGTGGGACACTGCATGGTTATTCTCCTTCTGCAAGTAATGTACAGTCCAAAGTACAAAAGGTACAAATAGAACATTACTGCGAAGTTACTGTGATGTTGAATTGTGTGTTATAAAGCCAAGTTAGGTTGAAGTGGTATTTCTTTTAAATCAGATATTTTGTCTTTTTCTTTTAACACACTGTACACAAGTACAAAACATATACAGCAATAAACCACTCAAAAAACCCTCCCCCTTTCCCTCCCTCCCCCGTGCAGTGTCCTTCGTACCCTCAATAAGTTCTATACTTGATTCCTATCAACACTTAACCTCTCCATCCACAGCTGCATTATCCAATGATCATCTATGGGCAGTCCTACTTCTCTGATCTAGGCTGACTACTCTTATGGTGTCTATCAAGCATGATCTCGTCAAGTCCTTGAAGGCTAACCCAGAGTTTACTATCCAATTATGCCATGGTTTCTTAAATTTTTTAGGTGCACCTCTTTCAGGTAGATTCCCCTTTACAACTTAACCAGATGATTTACAGCCCCTATCAATTCTTACTTGTTTGTTGAAGTGAAATTTTCAACGAGTGGTCTACCACTGGAGGCATTGAGTGGCCGCAGCTAGAAATGAGCTAATCGAATCCCACAAAGTTGAATTCTATCTGAACTTCAGGATAAATTTGATTTGCCTAGAAGCCGAATTTCCCCGTGCTTTGTGTCAGCGAATCGATTTAACCTGAAATAGTAGAAACAAAAAAATTCTAACTTACCTCCTCTATTTGCTCGCGACGGGCCGCCAGCCTCCATCTTGCTTGAAGATCTCGGCCGGAAATCCGTGCGGCACAAAATTACATCATCATGCCGGCCAGCGTGGTGACGTAATCTGGCGCTGCACAGGATTTCGGCTGAGATCTTCAAGCAAGATGGTGGCGGCTGGCCCATCGCGAGCAAATGGAGGTGGTAAGTTTGATTTAAAAAAAAAAATGATTGTAAATTTTACACTCAGATGCCGTGATCATGTACGAACGAAGCATCTGAGGGGTACAATGACTGAGGCGGCGCTATCACAGCTTCCTTCCATCGCACCCGCTACTTACACTGACCAAAAATATAAACTCAACAATTTTGGTTTTGCTCCCATTTTACAAGAGCTAAACTCAAAGATCTGAAACATTTTCTACATACACAAAAGACCCATTACTCTCAAATATTGTTCACATTGCTCTCAAATATTGTCTAAATCTGTGTTAGTGAGCACTTCTCCTTTGCTGAGATATTCCATCCCACCTCACAGGTGTGGCATATCAAGGTTCTGATTAGACAGCATGAATATTGCACAGGTGTGCCTTAGACTTCCCACAATAAAAGGCCACTCTGAAATGTGCACAGTTTTGCCTTACTGGGGGGAAATCAGAAAACCAGTCAGTATGTGGTGTGGCCACCATTTGCCTCACGCAGTGCAATACATCTCCGTCAAATAGAGTTGATCAGATTGTGGCCTGCGGAATGTTGGTCCACTCCTCTTCAATAGCTGTGCGAAGTTACAGAATATTGGCAGGAACTGGAACACGCTGTCGTATACGCCGATCCAGAGCATCCCAAACATGCTCAATGGGTGACATGTCTGGTGAGTATGCTGGCCATGCAAGAACTGGGATGTTTTCAGCTTCCAGGAATTGTGTACAGATGCTTGCAATATGGGGCCGTGCATTATCATGCTGCAACATAAGGTGATGGTCGTGGATGAATGGCACAACAATGGGCCTCAGGATCTCATCACGGTATCTCTGTGCATTCAAAATGCCATCAATAAAATGCACCTGTGTTTGTTGTCCATAACATACGCCTGCCCATACCATAACACCACTGCCACCATGGGGTACTCGATCCACAACGTTGACATCAGCAAACAGCTCACCCACACAACGCCACACACGCTGTCTGCCATCTGCCCTGAACAGTGAAAACCGGGACTCATCTGTGAACAGAACGCCTATCCAACATGCCATATGCCATTGAATGTGAGCATTTGCCTACTCAAGTCGGTTACGACGGCGAATTGCAGTCAGGTCCAGACCCCGATGAGGACAACAAGCATGCAGATGAGCTTCCCTGAGACGGTTTCCGACAGTTTGTGCAGAAATTCTTTAGTTATGCAAACTGATTGTTGCTGCAGCCGTCCGGGTGGCTGGTCTCAGACGATCATGGAGGTGAACATGCTGGATGTGGAGGTTCTGGGTTGGTGTGGTTACACGTGGTCTGCGGTTGTGAGGCCAGTTGGATGTACTGCCAAATTCTCTGAAACGCCTTTGGAGACAGCTTATGGTAGAGAAATTAACATTCATTGCACGAGCAACAGCTCTGGTAGACATGCAGTCGGCATGCCAATTGCACGCTCCCTCAAACATTGTGACATCTGTGGCATTGTGCTGTGTGATCAAACTGCACATTTCAGAGTGGTCTTTTATTGTGGGCAGTCTAGGGCACATCTGTGCAATATTCATGCTGTCTAATCAGCACCTTGATATGCCACACCTGTGAGGTGGGATGGATTATCTCGGCAAAGGAGAAGTGCTCACTAATACAGATTTAGACAGATTTGAGAGTAATGGGTCTTTTGTGTATGTAGATCTTTGAGTTCAGCTCATGCAAAATGGGAGCAAAACAGAAAGTGTTGCGTTTATATTTCTGGTCAGTGTACGCAATTTTTTTTGTGAAATTCGGTGAATCAGCAGAATAAAACTTTTAAGAAATTCGCTTATCTCTAGTTGCAGCAGACTTGTGCTGTAACCTGGCACGTCACCGACACTGTGATTGTCGGGGTGCATCACATCACTGCTGCATCAGTGGCTAGCTTGTAGGGGTAAATCCCTTACACACATTAGTGTACTGTCGGCCAAACCTACTGTTTTTGCAGGAAGGACAACTATTTAATTTGTTTAAGGAGCTCCCAACTCTGCCTCAAGATTTTGGGGGAGAGAAGGATAAGGTAAATTACACTTTTTACCTAATTCTTTTGTTCTCCCTGGAAATGAGTGGCTTTCTCCTCCCATTAAAAGCACAAACATGCTTGGCCAAACCGAATGTGCATGTGTTGGGGACTTTGTCGAGACAGCTGTTAAAGGTGTGAGGAATCCTTAGGGGTTGGAGATATGGGTGATATCCATTCAATCTATAATCTGTGTAGTGTTACAGCGCATTGAGGAAGATGGAAAGTTAAAGCTTTTGGACACAATCATTTTACATAATGTTCTCTTTTTCCATATCAGATTTGCTCACAGCTTTGCAGACTCCCATGTTCCTGTCCCTGGATTTCAGCTCACTGTCCTCCGGGCTCAACCAGAATTTTAGATGGATGTGGGTGCTGCAATATCTGTTCTAGGCGCCTTGGGGAACCTTGTGACCAGATCAACCTGTGTGATCAGAGGCAGGAGCTGACCTGCGATTATTCTACAAGCATTGATGGAAGAGGAGGAACCTGTAACTGTAAGATCCCTACAGTCAGCATTTTCTATCTGTCCTCATCTGCTACTGGTTGCTCTAAGTTTACCAAGTGTGGTATAACATTTTCTTAAATGCTCCACAGGCCCTGCAGTGGTTGCAGTGTATTCAACAAGAGATATGGTTTTACAAAAAAACACTGGACATCTGCAAAATGCAATAGCATTCTATTATCAGATCATGGAAGCACAATGTGTGCCACATTTCTTTTATTATGTTTCTCAGACAATCGCAACAGTCTTGAAAATTGTATGGAAAAGAGGCGTGGCTAAGAAATAATACATCAAATTTATCAAACGCAAGTACCAATTTTAGGGTAATAGAGGTGTGGCAGCTATGAGGTGAAATAAGGAAGAGTGTCTAATATGCTTTGCAAGGTGCACCAACTTATGGCACATTGTGATACATTTACAAAGTGCTTCATTTTTGCCAAACCTTCTCATCCTATTGATATATCTTCCTCATTGTTCTTCCTAGAACTGCAATGTTTTGGAGATAATTTTAAGAACAAATGGAATGAAAAGAGAACAAAAAGGAATAAACACATCATCCAAAGATGTGATCCAGTGACAAGAGGCAGCCACAGGTCAGTGTAGAGTGAGGTATCCTAGCACTAGAAATGGGCCACAAATTAGGATGAACCACAGATAGAACAGGAAGATTTAAAAAAAAACATACCTGCCATTATGAATAGTTAATACAGGGAAATTAAAAAGATGGATTCCTTTCCTGATACATGGAAGGACCATTCTCCTGACACTTGGGAAGCTGGGACTAGGGGTGAACTGACCATAATCCTAGAGGGAAAATTCTCAGTGGGCTTATGCCCAGGGGGCCACCCGAGCCCTCCTCATGGCCGCCAGCTGGATACATAATGATCTCATACTGTCATTAGTAATAAATGCTAGGAGCATGAAGTACTTATGCACTTCACCCCAGCCACAGGGCTCTACTAAGTTCAGTTGTATCGCCATCCTGCAGACTGTGATGGCATCAGTATTTTGTGCTTTACTGTGGTACTTGGTTCTGCTGGGGTGGTATATTGTGCTGCACTATAGTATTGCTGGCCCCATCTACTTGTGTTTTCTTTGTTTAGTTGTGTTGCCTCACCTTCTGTCAATTTGGAGCCGCCTACAGCATGGGGCCTATTTTTGGTTTTATCCAGGGCCACAGACAACACTTACATCACTCATGTTGCCTAATAGAGCATTGAACTGGTACATATCACCACCTGGAAATGAGGCCACCACATACTCTAATGGCACTGACACTAGTGGACAACTAAGGAACAACACACTGCAAAATAAAGAGATATTGGTCACCTATAAACATTAGTAAGTATTATATTCACATATGCAGTATTATACCAGTCCTGACTCTACAAGCATACCAAATCACTTTCTGCACTTGCCTGTTCTGGACCTAGGAATCAGTTATAAGGCACTTAAGTAAGGCTCTTTAGTTGTCTGGAAAATCCACCAAGCTCATGTTTTTTTTTTATTCACTTCCTGTCCAGCTATTTAGTACTACTGGCCAAGTGTTCTGATCTAAACTAGCACATTGACACAGTCCAGATGTGGTCAATAGCATGGCCACCCTACATTCACTGTTATTAGACTTCTGAAAACTGCCAAACACTAGCAGTGAATCGAGAGGTTGCTGTGCATGTGGCTGGCCAGCTAAAACCTGTCCTAGGTTGCTAGTATAGCTTATATGTGTATACAGCTAGACCTGCCAATAGCCTTAATACACCTATGTTTATGTGTTAAAGACAAAAGCAGAGTTATTTACTGTGACATCATGTTTTGGATGTCATATAACTGTTATATATTGTGTTCACAGAAGCATAAAAAGAAAATATGCCTTTAAGATTCATTTTGTAATGTAAGGTAAGCTCAGTGACACAGCAGAAACAACATAATGCATAGTGTTAATCTGTTGTTGCTGGGCAGAAGTCTAGACCAATCACAGCCAGCTTCTCACACAGCAAGAGTTTTCACCAATCACAACCAGCACACATAGCCTGTCTGGGAATTCCCCCAGCTCTTGCTGCTAGAATCATTATTCAGACAGGAGCTGAAGAGACATTCACTCCACTGAGAGCTGAGTTTTATCAGAACAAGAGGCCAAAAATAGGTATTTAGAACAGTTAATTAATGTTCCTATTGTTAGTATTGTGTTTAGAACTGTATACTGAACTAGATATATATGTGTTTACTTACAGTTCCACCAATTGCAACCATACAATTGCAAATACAAATTGCAAGCTACAAATTGCAAGCTACAAATTGCAAGCATTCAGATTCCACATTGCAATCCAAATTGCATACAACCATACCAGATCATACTCAACCAATCTGCAAATAGTCACTGCTAACTGCATACTGTAAGTAGAACTATTAGTTAGACCTCAAATATACCTCTCAGAGAGATCATAAAGTGCTTGAATAACTTAAAGTGATAGTACAGATACTGAAGAGAGAAATATATCCACCATTTTATGTTGAATGACAAGATTGAACAGTTGAGCCACCATCTTATGCATACCGCCATTTTGTGATATCTTTTCAACACGTGTTTTGTACATGGACTATCTTCTGAGGAGGCGGCAGTGTTATATATGAAGAAAAGTTGAAGTTAATAAAGAAGTTATTTGAAGCATTTGGTGTGCTCTTTAAACCTACTGTTTCCATAGAACGGCGCTAGAGGAATTACAGAGTAATAGACAGTCTGGTTAGACTAAAAGTCAGAGATATCAAAATTCTTCTAATGCCACAGCGCAAAAGGCACTTCATAGTGCTGCGCCTGCCACAGTGGAACTATATTGGCCTTAGAGGGCGAAGTAACTTGCACAGTAAAAAGCGCATTAGAGCAGCGGAGCGCCAGCATATACCGCCACGCAGCAACTGTTCCCTGAGTGAGCAAGCAAAGACACCTCAGCGGAGCTACCATAAAGACCATAACGTGTGCATTAGTCAAACTGCAGCCGACTCTTAAAGTGGAAGAACAGCAAAGGCAAGATAGTCAGAGAAAGATCGCCAACCATCCTGCGATCCCTAGAGAGAGAAAGAGATACATGGTGGAAGGCCAAAGTCCAGAGCTAAAGTGCCTGCACCGCTATCCACGGAGAGACCACGTACTGCAGTTAGTTTCCTGCCACTAGGCTCAAAGCCTGCAGCAGCGTATCCAAGCCAGTGCATGGCAAGTCATCACAGATCATCGCACGTCATCACAAAGCATCGCAAGTCTGCACAGAACATTGCAACTCAGCTTAGAGCGTCGCAAGTCTGCACAGACCATCGCAAGTCTGCACAGAGCATCGCAAGTCTGCACAGAACATCGCATCACATCAAGAAAAGACAAGTCTCCTTTAAGACAGACATTTGTTCCAGCATCCTTTAGATTGCAGTATTCTGCTCTTCAGAATAAGGTCAGAGCTTTCCGTTTATGACTTATCATTGCATATAGGCTTTGGTATAAAGAGACATTTTTGTGTTCAGATAAAGAACTTAAATTAAAACAAAGGACATTTTGTATTACACGGTCTCTATTGCATTTAAAGTGAGTCATTTATTGCCTGAATTTATCGCTGTTACATTTAAAGTGAAAGTAATTTATTTCTGCATTTGTCAATATTGCATTTAAAGTGGAAGGACTCTTAATATTTGTATTGATTGTTATAGCATTTAAAGTAAAATGTCTGAGCTTAGTATTACCATGCCACTGTTAGGGGATGCAAAGATAGATAGAGTAGAGGGGGAAGAGCAAGGGAGCCTGTCTTATGTAGAAGAGTCTGGTGCAGCATTAGTCTTGCCTCAAACAAATATAGCCCAAACAGATGAACTAAGACGTTCATCATGTGCCAGAAAACCGACCCCAAAGATGCTGGAAAATTTGGAGCAAGAAGCAGCATTAAAAGGAAAAAAGTTTGCCAGAATGTATGAGGAGTGTAAATCATACCTTAAAGACATTCGTAGAAAGCTAAAGCAAGAAAGTATAAAAAGGAACTTGAGTGATATGGTAGAGACGGTAGAAGAATCTGAATCAGAGCTTATGGCAGCATATGTCAACCTGCTTACGAAGTTACGACACCTTCCCAGGATATTCTAAGGAACATGGACACATGTACTGCGGTCACTAAAGATTTAGTAAAGCTTATGAGAGAACTATCATCTGCAGCAAGCTATGATGAAGTTAAAGCAAGAAGTAGAATGAACACGCTTTTTACAAGAGACTATGCTAGGTCCTTAGGGGGAACCACAATCTCAAGTGTAACTTCCTTCGCTAGCAGAAGTGCCACCCACATATCAGAGTCCTCAAATACTTCAGCCAAAAGAAAAGGAATTAGCTGAACAACTTGCTGTCAAGAAAGCAGAAATTGAGTTGGAAGCTACCATCGAGGTGCAGGGTCAACTGATGGCTGAAAAGGATGCACAACACCATCAGATGGAAGCTGAAATGGATGCACAACGCCATCAGATGGAAGCTGAAATGGAGGCACAGAGCCATCAAATGGAAGCTGAATTGAAAAGTCTGGAAAGGCAGAAAGAAGTTAAGAGTCAGAGTAGTCATAGGTTCAAATCTGTACTAAGTGAAGAAAAAGACTCCTACTTTCCTTCATATGCCCAGGAGAATGGAAGGTAAATCTCCAGCATGCAGTGAAGAAATAAATTATTATCCTTCCATCCCTGTTCATAAAAACAAAGAGAGGCCTAGTCCAGTGTTAGGAAAAAGGTGTGTGAATTTACCCTCTATCTCTACCGGAAAAGTTGAAGAAAAGGACTCACCTAATTCAGAACTAAGTGAGAAAATAGAGCCGGGTGATTCTATTCCTAGATGCCACAGCAATGCTCAGGAGAATGTTACAACCATTGTCCCTGCAAGACCACAGAGAACAGTCCTAGCTAGACTTCCCGTTCTGGAACCTACTGTATTTTCAGGAGACATACTGAAGTTCATAAAGTCGAAGGCAAGTTTTGCGATGATCATTGAGCATCAGTGCTTCAGCCCAGTTGACAAGTTATTCTACCTTCAGAAATATGTTGGTGGAGAAGCCAAGGACGTTCTTGAAGGTAACTTCTATAGAAAAGACAAAGAAGCCTACAAACAAGCTTGGGAAAAATTTAATGCAAGATATGGTCATCCTTTGTTAGTACAAAGAGCCTTTAGAGAGAAACTGAATAACTGGCCTAAAATAGGTCCTAAAGAACACTTCAGACTCCAAAAGTATGGTGACTTCCTGCAAGCATGCAGCAATGCCATCCCACATGTTCAAGGACTGGAAGTACTGAACGACTATCTAGAAAACCACAGGATGCTAACTAAGCTACCTGAAGAAGTGGCTTCTAGATGTAATCGCTATGTGATTAAAGAGTTAGATCTAGGTAAGAATTTACCAAGTTTTAAAATGAGGAAGCACGGATAGCATGTAATCCAGTAACATCATCTTACGTCTTAAAAACCTTAGAAGAAAGGCATGCAAGAGAGATAAGATGTGCAAGAGCAACTAGCTTTGCAACCAGCGCAGCAGCTAAAAGGTCCAGATACCTACGAGAGCAAGTCCAAAGTAACTACTGGGATCAATAGAGAGACAGAACCGATAAATCTTCAGACTACCTTCAAGTGTATGTTCTGTGGAGAGAACCACTCCATACATAAGTGCCAACAATTGAAGGCGAAGTCCCCAGAAGAAAAGAAAATATTTGTGCTGGATAACCAACTGTGTTTTGGATGCCTAAGAAAAGGCAATGTTACTAAGTAGTGTAAGAAAAAGGCCGCATGCAGCATTTGCAAAGGACGCCATCCTACGCCACTACATAAATAAACGTCCAAAGAAGGATAAATCCTCAATACCTAAAGATACTAAGGAAGGAAAGAAAGTATTGGTATTCTCTTGCAGAGTGAGGGAAGGAGAAGCAATGGCACATCAATGGTTGTACCAGTGTGCATAATAAATCTTAAAAGGAGGAACAAGAAGGTATACGCCTATGCGCTACTGGATGCCCAGAGTGATGTCACCTTCATTATCTGCAAGAAATTACAAGTGGCTACAGAACCAGTGACGCTCAAACTCACCACAATGACGGGGAGAGACACATTAGTGAACAGTCAAAGGGTCAAAGGATTGAGAGTTAGAGGACATTCAAACTGCACATTAGATCTAGCTCCAGCTTATACAAAAGACGATATACCTCTAGATCGAGATCGCACACCTACCTGTGAAACAGCCAATGAATGGGAGCACCTATCTGTAATATTGTCACGGCTGAGGATGGGGAAAACCCTCAGCCGTGCGATGCCACGTGATGTTAGTGGCTGCTCGGCCAGGACGACAGAATTAGGGAGCAGGTCACCTCCTAATGCATCCCTAATCCGACCCTAACTCCTAGCTGCATGAGCCGACCTTGAAGGTAGGTAGGAAACAGGAGTCTAAAACTGGCTGAGCTGCAATCGGATGTAACCATAAACAGACTATGGATATGGCAGGAGAGTGAAAGACTTCCACCTCTACCTGCCACAGACACACTGACTGGATCCCTGGACACAAGTGATGACTGTCCACACACAAACATAAAAGGACACAGCATACATAGACACACAGGGACCCAGAACCATAGCTGCAATAATAACAGACACCACATAGACATAAACTAAACATCACATAAACATATACTTTCACAATTTATGACCACAAGGGTGGCCCTCACTGGCAGATGGTATATGGGACCAGGAGAGTGCCTCCACCTTACTACAAGGCTTGAGTACCCCTCAGAACTCAGGTCTCAACTGAGGTTAAATAGTCCATGTAGCCACACCCACACAGACACACCCAGTACACACACACTAGGAAGGGAATTAACCCTTCACACACCAGGGAAGGGAAGACAGCAACTAAAAGGGGAATACACACAATTAACCCCGTGCACACCAGACAAGGAAAGTGCACACATAAACACACGCATGGACAGCAAGCCACCCAGCAACCAGCTCAGGCTGCTCCACTGCCCAACAACCACAAGTTGCCAGCGGCAACCACACGTGAGGCAAGATACTAGCCCTCACCTGTGGTTGACAACAATACCAGACCGCGGGCAAATGCATGCGGGTCCCAAGGAGTCACGACCATGACCATGGTTGTGACAAGTATCTCATGAAATGTCCCTGCTGAAGGAGTTTGGTGTTGGACTGTTGATCGGCTACGATTATCCCGAAGCCTTGGTACCACGAAAGGTAATCACAGGAGAAAAGGGTGAATCCTACGCTGTTCAAACTGATCTAGGATGGGGTGTTGTTGGAGGAAAACAGCAGATCGCAAACTCAAGACAGGTGACAGGATTGTGTCATTGAATATCTGTCCAAGAGTTAACACCTGTAAGTCCAGCAAAAGTAATCAAGATCCTTGAATCCAGCTTTGCAGACATAAGTTCTAAAGAAAAGAGTGTATCCCAAGAAAACATAAAGTTCGTACACACTCTAGAAGAAAATATTCAACAGAATCAACAAGGTCATCTTGAAATGCCCTTACCTTTTAGAGAACGATTTCGTCTGCCAAATAACAGAAATCTTGCCCTAGCAAGATTGAAATGTTTGAAGAAAAAGATCCCTAATTCAAGCAGGATTATTCATGGAAGGTATCCTCGAAGAAGGACATGCATAGAAAGTTAATAACCAACCTAAAAAAGGAGAAGTGCGGTACATCCCACATCAAGGTGTCTACCACTCAAATAAACCAGATAAGATTAGAGTAGTATTTGATTGCTCAGCAAAGAACATTGGTTTTGCATTGAATGATCATCTACTAAAAGCAAACACTCTGCCTGGAGTACTCTGTAGATTCAGAAAGTATCCTGTAGCGGTCATGTGTGACGTTAAAAAGATGTTCCACCAGTTTCATGTGAACAATGAAGATAGAGACTTCCTGAGGTTTCTATGGTGGGAGGACGAAGATACAGATACAGAGCCAGCAGAATACAGAATGAAAGTACACTTGTTTGGAGAAACATCATCTCCACGCTGCGCCAATTATGGTATGAAGTACCTGACCAATCAGAATAAAAAGGATTGCCCTTCAGCTGCAAATTTTCTGAAGAAAAACTTTTATGTGGATGATGGTCTCATAAGTCTAGAGTCCACAGAATCTGCAATCAAACTAATGAAAGAAAGCCAAGAGTTATGTGCAAGAGGAAACCTGCGCCTTCACAAATACATCTCAAACAGCAGAGAGGTACTGGAATCCATCAGTGACTCTGAACGTGCAGTAACAATGAAGAATGTAGGTCTCAATTTTGATCATCTTCCAGTTCAGAACGTACTTGGATTGGGATGGAATGTAGAGAACGACAAGTTCTTCTTTGAAGTATATATTGAAGAGAAAGTTGCAGTGGCTTCTATATTTGATCCATTGGGATTCTTGGGATTCTTGGCCCCAGTAATCCTCAGAGCAAAAGAAATACTGCAAGAATTATGCAGACAGAAGTTGGGATACCCAGATGTTTTGTACATCATGATTTCGGAAAGTACAAGAAAATAGAACTTCTTCACTTCTCAGATGCCAGTAGTTATGGTAAGCAAGTTTCTGAGAGAAGAATTGGAATAGGAAATAGATGAAGAATATTTTTGGACAGACTCACAAGTTGTCCTAGGATACATAAACAACAAAGCTCGAAGATTCCATCGCCAACAGAGTTGAGAAAGTTCGGGAAATAACAAATCCGGAACATGGGCATCACATTGACACAAAGCATAACCCAGCAGATCATGCTTCAAGAGGCCTGAATGTAACAGAATTTTAAAATTCAAACTGGTTTACCGATCCGGAGTTCCTTTGGGAAAAGGAAATCACGCCCAGTAAATGTTACACAGAATTGTCTATGGGTGATCTAGAATTAAAAGTTGTACAAACATTGAGCACTGCTGCCAAGTGTCAAGATGACAAGATGACATACTTGAAAGACTAGCCAAATGTTCAAAATGGAATACAGTCATAAATGTAGTAGCTCGAATTCAACGTTCTGCAGGATGGTATACTGAAGGTGGGAGGGAAACTGGAAAATGCATCGTTACCTAGCAGAGTGAAGCATCCAGCAATTCTACCCAAAAACTCTACCTTCACAAGATTGATTATTGATCACTACCACAACATATCCTTACATCAAGGAAGAAGCTTTATCCAAAGCTGTTTGAGAGAAGGTGGTTACTGGCTTGTGAAAAGAAGCAAAGTTATAGCAAAGTATATAACTAAATGTGTAGTCTGCAGAAAGGCACGTAGACCTACAGAATGGCAGATTTACCGGAAGATCATGTAAACCCATCACCACCATTTCTTTATAGCGGAATGGATTATTTTGTCCCATTCATCACCAAACATAACTGCAAGGAGTACAAGAGATATGGACTAATAGTAAAATGTCTAAGCTCCAGAGCAATTCACCTGGAATGTTAGAAGATATGTCAACTGACGCATTCATCAACGCCTTAAGATGTTTCATAGCCATTAGAGGTACCGTCAGAGAGCTTAGATTTGACCAACGATCTAATTTTGTCAGAGCAAAGAATGAATTGATGAAAGCTCTAAAAGAGATCGATAAAGAAAAAGTTACTGAGTATTTGTTACAGAAACAGTGTAATTTTCGTATGAATGCTCCACATGCAAGCCATACAGGAGGAGTTTTGGAAAGACAAATCAGAACTGTGAGAAATGTGTTAAGTTCAGTGTTGAAAAAGAACGCCAGAAGAATAGATGATGCTTCACTTAGGACCCCATTCTATGAAGTAATGTCTATTGTTAACAGTCATCCACTTACAGTTGATAATATCAACGATCCAACAAGTTTGGACCCTTTAACGCTCAACCATCTACTTCACCTTATGTCGGATTACATACAGCCACCGCTTGGCAAGTTCACCAAAGAGGATTTATATGCTAAAAGGAGATGGCGAAGAGTTCAATATTTATCAGAACAGCTTTGGAATAGATGGAGGAAAGAGTACTTAGCCAATCTTATTCTAAGAAGTAAATAGCAAACACCCAGAAGAAATGTCCAAGTTGGTGACATAGTGTTAGAGAAAAAAGATTTACCTAGAAGTCAATGGGAATTGGCCAAAGTTCTAGAAGTTAAAAAGGTTAAAGAAAAACTAGTAAGAAGACTGTTGTTACAAATAGGAGACTCAAAACTTGACAAATAAGGAAAACGTCTCACTACTCCACTCAAGTTGGAACGTCCTATACAGAAGTCAGTTGTTCTACTTGAGAGTGATAAAAGACACTTGAGAGGTGAGAACCTGAAGAAAAATTCCTCAAATTCATGTTAAAGTCCCACTACTAAGAACATAGAATTATAGGTAATTTTGGTGGGAGTGTAGCTGGCCAGCTAAGACCTGTCCTAGGTTGCTAGAATAGCTTATATGTGTATACAGCTAGACCTGCCAATAGCCTTAATACAGTTCCTATGTTTATGTGTTAAAGACAAAAGCAGAGTTATTTACTGTGACATCATGTTTTGGATGTCATGTAACTGTTATATATTGTGTTCACAGAATCAGAAAAAGATAATATGCCTTTAAGATTCATTTTGTAATGTAAGGTAAGCTCAGTGACAAAGCATAAACAAAAGAATGCATAGTGTTAATCTGTTGTTGCTGGGCAGAAGTCTAGACCAATCACAGCCAGGTTCTCGCACAGCCTGTCTGGGAATTCCCCCAGCTCCTGCTGCTACCATCATTATTCACCAGAGACAGGAACTGAAGAGACATTCAATCCACTGAGAGCTGAGTTTTATGGGAACAAAAGACCAAAAATAGGTATTTAGAACGGTTATATAATGTTCAAATTGTTAGTATTGTGTTTAGAACTATATACTGAACTAGATATATATGTGTTTACTTACAGTTCCACCAATTGCAACCATACAATTGCAATACCAATTGCAAGTTCTATTGCAAATTCAATTGCAACTATACAAATTAAAAGCTACAAATTGCAAGCATTCAGATTCCATATTGCAATCCAAATTGCATACAACCATACCAGATCATACTCAACCAATCTGCAAATAGTCGCTGCTAACTGCATACTGCAAGTAGAACTATTAGTTAGACCTCAGATATACCTCTCAGAGAGATCATAAAGTGCTTAAATAACTTAAAGTGACAGCACAGATACTGAATAGAAAAATATATCCACCATTTTATGTTGAATGACAAGATTGAACAATTGAACCACCATCTTATGCATACCACCATTTTGTGATATATTTTCAACACATGTTTTGTACATGGACTATCTGTTGAGGAGATGGCAGTGTTATATATGAAGAAAAGTTGAAGTTAATAAAGAAGTTATTTGAAGCATTTGGTATGCTATTTAAACCTACTGTTTCCATAGAACGGTGCTAGAGGAATTACTAGACAGTCTGGTTAGACTAAAAGTCAGAGATATCAAAATTCTTCTAATGCCACAGCTCAAACGGCACTTAATAGTGCTGCGCCTGCCACAGCGCATGCACAGCTTGCTCTCCAGGGCCCCATTATTGATATAGTAGTGGATCTCAGACCTGTCCCTATCAATATGCCATAAATTGTCCTGCATGGGACAACCCCTTTAAGCACTATATGGTGCTGTCAATTCATTGTGTGGCACTACGGTATATGAGGACTAGGGCACTTTAAACACTAAAGGGGGGAACTTATCAAGCATTTCTAGTCTTGATATAGTTTGTGGTGGCTTGAGATGCAGGGCGCAATTCAGCATATTTGTGCACCAGAATCTTAACTCTATACCAGCTAGGAGATAATTGTAATCTTAAATTTGTCAGCCCATGTAGACCCATACACCCACTTTTTACAAAAGTGGAAGCATGGCATAAAATAAAAAGACAAAAAGTTGCAAAAATTAGCAAATTTTCAATGCCAGAAAACGAGTGCACTGCAATACTTTAATAAATGCTCCTATATGTGTATTATAAGCATGTTTGCTATGTGTTCTATATGCCACTGCAGTGTAGGCCAGCCTCTGCCATCAGCTACATTATCAGATGCCACATGTCCATCCCAGTGCCCACCTCTATCACCAGCTGAATTAACACACAGGCCTTGAACCCATCCCAGTGCCCATATCTGTCATCAGCCACATTATCACAGAGGCCATGTAACCCTCCTAGTACACACCTCTGTGATCAACTACATTATCATAGTGCCCCCATACTTATCCCAGTACCCACCTCTGTCATCAGCTACATTTTCACAGAACCCATGTACCCTTCTCAGTAACCAACCACTGTCATTAACTAGAGGCCATGTACCCATCTCAGTGCCCATCTCTGTGTTACTAAATAACAGAAAAACAACAATGAGCATGTTTTTACAATATTTACGTTATGTTCTTGAAAGGACTAGGAGGTAATATTTGCTGATATTTTTGACATGGACTCTCCTCAGATAACCAGGGTGACAGCTGCAACATCAATGGAAAAGTGTATGAAGATGGAGAAACCTTTCAGCCCAGCTGTAAAGTCCAGTGCACATGTGTGGATGGTGGTGTCACCTGTATCCCACTGTGCAGTGAAGATGTTAGGCTCCCAAGCCCAACATGCCCCTTTCCTCTAAGAGTTGAAGTCCCAGGGAAGTGCTGTCATGAATGGATATGTGATCAACCCCAAGAGTCCAAGCTCCTTACCAGTGTGGAACAAGGTAAAATTACTAAAATATAACCTTAAAAGGAGAAGACCTCTCACCTGTGATCTTTTGACCAGAATATATCCATGCATAATATATACCCAGTCGAATCACATTATTATGATCACCAGCAAATATCCAGATCATTAAGTTCATCAGGCTGGTCCTGGTAGGTTGTCAAAGGTATCTGGAGCCATGCTGACTGCTGTTTATTCCACAGCTGCTAGACGGTGCATGGGGGGAGGATCCATAGACGTACCCAACAATCGAGGTGGTCCCACAGATGCTCAATTGGGTTCAAGTCTGGGGATTTAGGGGGCAAGGGTAGTACTTGGAAATCTTGGTCATCTTCTTCCAACCAATGTCAAACATTTCCAGCCATGTGACATGTCACATTGTCTTCCTGGAAGAACCCATTCGCCCCAGGGAAGACAGTCATGTATGGGTGTATATGATGTTTGGTCTCATAGAATTCCACAAAAACATTCCTCAGACCATAACACTAGAGATGGCGGTCGTTTTGTGGTGAACTTTGCGCGTTCGAGATTCGTTGAACATGCGAACATATGGCGATGACCGCCGGCGCCATATTCTTTTGCATTGCACCGAACCCATTAAACATTTATCAGGTGCGACAGGACAGCCAATTGAGATGTTTCAGCACATGGACACCCCTCCACCCTATAAAAGAACCCGATATGGCAGCCATTTTACATTCTGTGTTTTGCCAGTGTAGGGAGAGGTTGCTTTGTAGAGCAGGGACAGGCTGTTAGGGACACCAAACGCTAGCTAATAGGGCCACAAAAGTCCTTTTATGGACTGGTATAGGTGCGCTATCGATAGGTGTGATATACTGAGGGGTGTGATATACTTATAATATACTGTCTAACATAGAAAGTATATTATAGTGCATTTGCATTGTGCAGCAGTTGTGTGCGACTCTGCTGCGATACCGCAGCTATATAGAGGGACAAACGCTATTGGAACAACTAATTGCAACGGTTGTGATATACCTGTTGCCCCCCCCCCCCCCAAAAAAAAATGATTGGGGGGTGTGATATACCTTCTTCCACAAAATACTGATTGAGGGCTGCGATATACCTGTTGCCCCAAAAAAACAGGGTGGTGTGATATAACTGTTGTGGCAAAAAAATAATTGAGGGGTGTGATATACCTGCTTTCACAAAATACTGATTAAGGGGTTCGATATATCTGCTTCCACCAAATATTGACTGAGGGGTGCGGTATACCTGCTTCCACAAAATACTGTATAAGGGGTTTGAGATACCTGCTTCCACAAAATATTGATTAAGGGCTGCGATATACCTGCTTCCACAAAATACTGATTAAGGGGTTCAATATACTTGTTTCCACCAAATAGTGATTGAGGGGTGCGATATACCTGCTTCCACAAAATACTGATTAAGGGGTTTGATATACCTGCTTCCACAAAATACTGATTGAGGTCTGTAATATACCTGCTTCCACAAAATACTGATTAAGGGGTTCGCTATAAGTGTTTCTATCAAATATCGATTGAGGCCTGCGATATACCTGCTTCCACAAAATACAGATTAAGGGGTTTGATATACCTGTTTCCACCAAATATTGATTGAGGGGTGCGATATGCCTACTTCCACAAATACTGCTGTTCTCTAGGGACTTAGGCACAGGGTCATTTTGAAAATGACAGGCAGAGGAAGAGTTCCACAGGGGTGGTAGGGGTCGGGCAGGTGCACCAGACCAGAACGTAAGTGGGAAGTTGGAGAAGGCATGTGCGATTTCAAAGGGCACACCAGAGTTGGTGGAGTGGCTCTCAGCCTTCCGCTTCTGCACCCTCCTCATCCTCTATATCTGCACCCTCCTCACTCTCTGCTGTGTGCACCCCCAAATACACCACCACCACCATAGCCCCTCCACTCGAGTCAGAGGAATTATTTTCCCATCCATTCCCAGACCTTACCAATGCGCAGCCATTCTTGACATCGGATGAGGAACAGGAGGTAGCAATGGCCGCCACCCAGCAGTTTGACGACAGTACCCAGATCAGCCCAAGGAGGGAGGTTCCAGCTGTTGCTGCCTACTCAGAGATCTCAAATGTCAGTGATGGTGAAGGTGACGATGATGACGTGTCGATGGACAGGAAGAGGAGGGGAGTTTAGAGTGAGAGATGGAGGAGAAGGAGGAGAAGCAGGCAGAGCTTGCAGGGCACAGTGGGCAAATAGAAGGCTGGAAATGTATCTGGAGTGAGCCATCCACCATGCACGGTCACTTCTGGCACTCCCAGGAAGCCAGCACATGGCTCCACAGTGTGGGATTTTTTTTAACGTGTCAGCTGCTGACAATAGTGTTGCCATCTGCATACTGTGCTGTCAATGCCTTAAGTCGCGGTAAGCCCAACACTCACCTAGGGACGACCACCTTAAGAAGGAACCTGGCCTCCCATCACCGAGCCAAGTGGGAGCAACGCCGTCAGAACCCACAAAGCTACACTCCCGGCGCTCCACGTCCTGCCTCTTCTCCTTCTCCTCTCTCCTCCCATTTGTCCTCCACTCCACCTTCCACCGTGCCATCATCGCATTCATCTGGCAGAAGGCAGACTTCCGTGGCCCAAATGTTCAAGCGTAAAAAATTGATGACGCCGGATAACCCTCTTGCCCAACGGCTGACTGCTGGTTTGTCGGAACTGCTAGCCCATCTAGTACTGCCATATAAACTGGTGGACTTGGAGGCCTTTAGAAAATTTGTGGCCATTGGCACACCGCAATGGAGGGTCCCCGGAAGGAAATACTTCTCCCTGAAGGGCATCCCAGAGCTATATGGTCACGTTCAGTGGCAAGTGAATATATCTGTCATGGCCTCTGTGTTGTACGCTGTGACACCTTTGCCGTACATGCCGGTTGCAAAGCAGGGTTGTCTGCATGTGTGTTTTTTGCTCCTCTACTCCGGGTTCCTCCTCTGTCTAATACTGGAAGGTTTAACTCCCTGGCTGGGTGTGGTCACTTGTGTTTTATTACCTGTGGCTCCCTGGCTGGAGTCAGTTGTACAGCTGTCGTTGCTGCTGGAGCTCTGCTCCAGTCCAGGGTGTTCTGTCTGCCCAGTCCTTGAGGGCCACCTAGTGGGACATCGATGTCTCCTGTAATGTCTCTCCGTTGTCATCCCTCTCTCCTCCCTTCACTACCCTTGCATATGTTTGGTGATGTTTATGTATGGGTGGTTGTTGTCTTGTCTAGTGGTTGTTACATGTCTGGACCCTTGGTGTTTGTAATCCAGTATGTTTGCTAGACTTGTTCCTGTGTTGTGTACCTCTGGAAGGGGGCTAGTTTCCCAGAGGGGTGAACCATAAGCCTGTATGCAGCGCTGCCTGGGGCTGCCGTGCACCTTGCGGCATGGTGTCCAGGCAATAGCTGGTGTGCTGGATACCTGTGTGTGGGTGTTGTTTGTATGGTGTCCTGTTTGGTGTGTGGGCTCCTGTACTTATGCACGGGTTTCAGTTATGGTGGCTGCGGCAGGTAAGTGTGTTTCTGTGTACTTACCTGCTGATTTAGTTACTGAATATAGTCTCCTACTTTTCCTTGCAACGAGGCCATTTGAGACTCCTGTTCTTCCGTGTCTTGGAAGAACAGGTCATCTCTCCGCTGCTCCTATGAAAGGGATTATCAGGGTATGAGCCATCCTACCATCCAGGTCCGCTCATACAGTGAGGAGTTAGGGTGAGGATTAGGAATGCTTTAGGAGGTGACCTGCTCCCTTATCCCGATGTCCTGGCCTAGCTGCTTCCCCTTTTTTCCTGACATTGTACGGTGGGGGGTTTACCCCATTCCCCACCGTGACAATATTTATGGCACACAATGTCGGTGCCAAGATACATCTGACCGCAGACACGTGGTCTAGCAAACACGGGCAGGGAACGTACATAACTTTTACTGCCCACTGGGTGAACCTTCTACACGACCTTCAAGCATGTAACCCGTGGCTCCCGTGTGGATTTAGTGTTACTGCCAAGGATTGCATGCAGGCCTGCCTCTTCTTCTCCTCCTCCTACTCCATCCTCCGTCTTTTCTGTCAGGTGAATGCCTAATTTTTGGGGCCTGTACTCCAGTGGCCTACAGTAAAAATTGTATCCAGTGACCGCCTAATGTAGCTCCAGCTTTTTCTAGGCTCCATGAGGGCACATTTTTGAGTTTCCCTTTAAGACGCATAAAAATGGCCCCTGATTAAAATATATATCTTTTGTGGGAACTTTTGCCAATGATCCCCCTCTGGTATGTCACTGTCCATGTTGTTGAACTATTTGTGCACTTCTAGTAAGTATTTGGTAACTGCAAATATGACCTGAAGGTTTTTCAGGTTCGCCTGCCATTAAAGTCAATGGGGCCCGCCGCGAACGCGCGGTTCACGAACATTTGTCCCAGCCAATGTTTGTCCATCACTACATAACACTGCCACCACCAGCTTGTGTTTTTGTAGCAGTGGTTAGTGGGTGTTTGTTCTCTAATGTTTCTTGCCTGCCACGCCAACGTCCATCAATTTGATGGAGCAGAAAACGTGATTCATTAGAGAAGGCAACCCTCTGACAATCAGCGTAGGTGCTGGATCACTTGGGCAGTGAGCTGCTCCACTGTAGCGTTTCAGCCTTCCTTCATAGCTGATGTTCACCTCTGATATGAATGTGGTGGTACCACCATGGCAGCACATGAACAGTTCACTAACTGCGTAGTTTCAGTAATAATGCCACCCTTGGCTCAAAAGCCAATAATCACCTCTTTTTGACACTCTTGATAAATTGCCCCTTTATACCCATTTAACTCGACCATGTATATAGATAGATAGACAGAAGAAAGTCTTCAGACCTTTTCACTTTTTCAATTTTTTTATGTTGCGGCCTCCTTGTGCTAAAAACATTAAAAAAATTAAAAAGTTTTACACATCAATGTTCACTCAATACTGCATAATAAGAAAGTGAAAACATTATTTTAGAAATGTTTCCAAATTTATTATAAAGGAAACTTAAATTTTGCATTGACATATGGAAGTATTCAGACCCTTTGCTATGACACTCAAAATTTAGCTCTAGGGGCCTCCCATTTCTCTTGATCATCTTTGAGATGTTTCTACACCATGGCTGGAGTCCATCTGTGGTAAATTCTGTTAACTGGACGTGATTTAGAAAGACACGCCATTGTCTATACACTGTATAAGGTCTTTCAACTGACAATACATATTAGAGCAAAAAACTGTGTAACCCCTGCAGAGAAAGCAGTGGGTCTAGTGGATGCTGCTGCCAATTTCAAGCAGGGACTCATAGCAGCAGACATTAGTGTTGATTCTCCTGAGGTGAAGTGAGCAACATGCCACCCCCAGGTCCCAAATCACATCCTAGGTTCTTAGGAATGCCGAGTGGTGTGGTGCGGCCTAAATAGTTTCTATGTGTGTGATGGTGATCCTACCTGGATACCATCGTTCCCCATGGTTAGACTTCGAAGCAATAAAAGGTAGAGTGGTAGGAGGTAGAGAATAAGTTGAGTCCAGACTTGGTGAAAGTTCAACAGGTTTGAATAAACTTGTTTCCAGACAGTATTCGGTCTTTCTCTTGGTCTCAGCAGGTTTTGAGGTAAACTGGCAGGCAAACTTGAATTTTCTGCTTTATCTCTCTGCTGTGCTAAATTCAGGCTTTTGTCTGAAAGCTGGACTGTATAACGGTTCTGGTACCTTTGGAGTGGGGTACCTTTGGCTGTTGACCCCCTTGTAATACCCTGTCTGTTTAATCTGTAAGGAGTCAAAGTGATTCTCATCCCCTTCCAACTCCAAGGAAGGAATTAAAACAGCAGCAATCTTAGAGACAGCAGCATGACTGAGAGATCTCCACAGACAGAAGTGTGCCCTGCTTCTGTGCAGACATTACAGAACAGTCCTGACAGCTCCTGTGATTCCTGTATGAGAAGAGAAATCTCAATTGCTGCATTAACCCTACAGTACAGCCCAGACAGCTCCTGTGTTTCCAGTGTAAGAAGGGAAAGCTCAGCTGCTGCATTAATCCTTCAGCACAACCCAGACAGCTCCTGTGTTTCCAGTGTGAGTAACTCCACTGACATCCAGGCTTCTTAATGCTTTTATTGTATTATGTTTATGTTCACCCTTTCCCAAATAATGTTGTTGATCAGTTAACTCCTTCCTGGGGTGAGTGTGTACTAAGCTGGGCAGGGGTTTCCCAAGTTGGCCCCTGGCAGAAAAGGAAGGCCCTCCTGCCATCCTATAGAGCACCAGGCAAGATTTGGGTGGAGGCACTGCGCAATAGTGAGGTGAGAATCACCATGCACCCTGCCTACCGAGGGCTGCCTAAATGGGTGTTACAGTGAAGGCACTGCTGAGATCGACAAAAACAGCTGACATGGAAACTTTCCATGACAGAGAGGTGTACACGTGGTTTGAACAGACAAGCGCTGCTGAAGAATATAGTTTTGCAGTGTGTGGTGAACTCCTCGATGTGTCTGATGATGACATACTGCAGATCGTGAATGTGCTTCATGGGATTGTCCACCCTAAAGTGGCTGGCCGCCGAAATGAATAGCGACAGAAAAGGATTTACAGAGAGAATACTTCCCATCTGGAATAGCTGTGCCCCTAGAACATGGACAGAAGTGGAAGATCATATGGCCTATAAGGCCCACAGTAACTTCACCTCAGGATCCATGCTTTCGGGATAGGAGGCCCAGTTGGTGTTTACCTCCTACTCCACCTCGTGCCAGGTCTGAGGAGACCTCTGCTACTGCTGATGTACTTATGGAAACCATGGAGAAGTTAGTAATACAGTTGTCACCCCTATCCCAGCACGACACATGGAAAGATGTTGCCCTGCAGTATCTAGAAGAGTGGTAGTGTACTGATTGTGCAAGGAAGCAGATAATAGTGGATAATTTAAATGGTCTGTCTATGGAAGTGGTCCAGGCTGAGTGGCGGAGTAAGTCCCAAGCAACTTCCCAAGACTATATGCACTTCAGGATGCTTTTGGGCCCCCAAAGGATGCTGTGGAGCTGCTCTATAAGCTCTGTACTACCTAACAAGATCTTGGCAAGAAGATGTCTGACTATCTTTACAGACTAGACAAACTGGTTCAGAGGATAGTATCCAAAGGAGGGAATAGCCCAGCAGAAGTTGAGCAATGCTGCCTTGATCAAGTACTACATGGAGCTCTGACCCATGATCCTATTGCTCAAATACTGAGGTGCTGTGATAAAAAGAAGATCCTCCTTTCCTTCCCTCAACTACTTAAGGAGGTGTGACAAGAGAAAGTTGCTTTGGCAGCCGGGGAGCAGAAATCCATGAGAGTGGCAGTCTCACAACAGATTGCTGAGGCAGTCACTGAAAGACCCCAGAAATCCCCAAGGAAGATAGGTGATAATCCTCCGAGGACTTGAGACAGGAAGACAGAAGGATGCTTTGTGTGTAGGGATCCCAGCCATGCTGCTCGGCAGTGCCTGAAGAAGCGGAGTTCCAAGGAGTCTGTATCTTTCTATTTGGAGAAAGGTGGATGTCTGCTTGGAATGAGGTATTTGAGAAGCTGATATCCTGCCTAACCCATGCCCCGGTGGCCTGAAAGGAACACTCTGAAGACAAAAGAGTTCCTAGAAGTAAGGAATGGGCTACTGTATCAAGTGACCAAGTGGTGGACTGGAGAGATCCAAAGGCAGCTGGTGCTTCCTGCTTGTTTCAGGGACGTGATTCTGAAGGCTTTGCATGATGACCACAGACATCTTTAGGTTGAGAAGACAACTGGTCTCGTGGCAGACAGATTTTACTGGCCAAGAATGGAAGCCGACATTGAGGGTTACTCCAAGTCCTGTGCACGCTGTGTCCAGAGAAAGACTCTGCTCAGTTGATCAGCCCTTCTTGTCAACACCACCAGTGAGGGCCCTTAAATCTAGAGTGCATTGATTTAATCTCCATTGAGCCTGACGAGGGTGTCAGAAATGTATTGTTGGTCACTAGCCATTTCACCCTTTATGCCCAAGCGTACTTTACAAAGATCAGAGGGCAGTCACTGTGGCAAAACATTGTCAGAGAAGTTCTTTGTACATTATGGACTGCCATCCCGCATCCACACTGACCAAGGAAAAGACTTTGAGAGCCAGCTGATTAAGGAGCTGTGTGAGATCTGTGGGATCAAGAAGTCTATAACCACACCTTTCCACCCTCAGGCGATCCTCAAACAGAAAGGTTCAACTGTACCTTATCAACAAGTTGGGCACTCTAGACCCCAAGCAGAAAGGACGCTGGAGCCGGCACATAAGTCAGCTAGTTCATGCCTACAATTGTACAACTGGCTACTCCCCTTACTTCTTCATGTTCGGAGGGAAGCTCAACTACCATTAGATATTAGTTTTGGAGTATCACCTGACCAATCAGGTGTCACAGTTAAAAGAGGAATTGAAGGAGGCTTACAGATTGGCTGACTAGGTTTCTGGTCATTCAGGAAGGCAAAGCAAGATCCAGTATGACCACAGAGTCAGAGAGCAGGTTCTGCAGCCTGGGGATAGAGTCCTCAATCAACAGCGGTGTCTTCATCTTAAGCATAAGCTTGCTGATCTATGGCATCCAGAACCATATTTGGTGGTAGAAAAGCTGGCTAGTGTTTCAGCATACAGGCGAGGCCTGAGAGTGGAGGTAGGACCATGAAAACCTTTAATCATGAGCACCTGTTACCTGTGGGTCAGAATGTCTAATGGCAATAGTCACAACCATAACAAAATATGAAAAAAGGGTGAAAGGGTTTGAAGACTTTCTGAATGCACTGTAGGTAGGTTCTGTCTCATAACTATATGCTTGACATTAGGCGCACATTAACGGCAGGGGAGTCCGGCAGGCTGTTCCGGCGGGTGAACAGCCTGTCGGATTCATCTTGCCGCTAGTTCACGTGTGCCCCCAGACTGAGGCTCTGTCCCCATTGACTATAATGGGGGCTGGGGCCGAGTTCTGGTGGCAGCACGGCATCGCACATCGAGAGGCAGCTGGACTAAAAACTACGAAATGCAGTACTTTTAGTTCGACTGCCTCTCGTCGTGCGCTGCCGTGCTGCTGCCGGAACTCCACCCCTTCCCAATTATAGTCAATGGAGATGAAACAGCAGTCATGGGGCACACGTGAACTAGTGGCAGGACAGATACGACAGGCTGTTCACCTGCCGAAACAGCCTGCCGGACTCCCCTGCCGCTAGTGTGAAACTTACCTTAAAGGGAGAGTGGGACTTTGTTATATTTCGTATTACTGACATTTTGCTCACACAACACCATGACTATTGAAGTGATGCTCCACCTAAAGCCACTATAAAAGGATACATTTGAGATAATTTTAATAATGATGGCCAAACCAGTCTCAGCTCTTACTGGTAATGGGAATGTCATCAATAAACCTATGAAATGTCCTCACATGTATGAACAAGACATAACTAAACACGGAGATCTTCACATCATTATCATTTCACATCTGCTGCTAAAAGGAGTGATCACAATAATCATGTTATAATAGGTCTTTGCAGTCACCTATTACACAGGGTGGAGCTTTACTACCATTGTGACATTATGACTGCATAATGTGGTTAGAGACTCAAGGATAAAGCCTGGTGGCTCAGAGCTTGGCTTGGTTACGCTGCAGCACTAGGGTACTGGTTTCAAATACAACAAAGGACAACATTTTCCAGGAGTTTCTAGGTGCTCTCCCTTGGTTCTTGTGGGTTTCCCCTGGGTGCTCCAATTTCCTTCCACACTTTAAAAGCAGGTTAAATGGAATTGGTCCCAGTATGTGTCAGTTATTGGGAAATTACATTTTAAGCTCCTGAGGACTGATGTGAGTGGTGACAAGCTCTGTACAGTGCTGCGGTATGCTGGATAAGCAGCGATAAATAAGATGGTAAATAATTATGCCTTATCTTGCGGTGGTTTCCAGGCATGGTGAAGTTTAACTGCCCTGAGTGGAGCACAGAGTGGGGATCTTGTTCTACTGACTGTGGCATTGGGATCTCTTTAAGAGTGACCAACCAGAATTCATTCTGCAGACTGGAGAGCCAGAGCCGCCTGTGCATGGTGAGACCCTGTGGAGACTTCTCAGCTAGCAGAGTAAGTGTTATTGATGGAATTCTAAACTCCATGACAATGACCATGTTCCATATCTTCATGAAATGTGATATCAAATGATTTATACATGGGGTCAGCATGACAACACTGCAGGTCCCCCCCAAACCTAACCCATAATGATCTACTAATAATCTAACCCTATATAACTTTGTGTCCTTGGTACCAGAAGATATATGCTGACAAATATTCTTACTTCAGACAGGAGCTCCTTGTGTCCCCGTTGTACAATCCTCTCATCCAGTCAGGTTGGAATTCCCAGGCTGCATCAGTGTCCACAACTTTTTCCCCAGATTCTGTGGCTCATGTGGTTTGAGGAAATGTGTCCCACATCAGACGACAACAGAGATGGTGGAATTTAAGTGTAAATCAGGATTATTCAGAAAATTAATGATGATGATCCTCTCATGTGTCTGTTACTAGTGAAATGACCTCTATGCAAGCAAGTCATCAAGAACATACAATGGAGGCACCAAATGTACAACTATGTAAGGAAGTCACATCCTCACAATATGATCTGCCCAGGCCTTGGATTTACAGAAGGAGAATAGATCCTGTTATTAGTCAGACGCATTCCATGAAGACGCTCCCAGAACAGAACTATGATGGACGCAAAGTGACTTTCTCTATGACAGATATATAAGACAATGAAGGCTGCAATATGAATTTAACCATTTCAGACTCCATTGTTTTATACAGTGTTGCTTTGTAATGACTGCACAATCAGACTATACAGAATTACTAAACTTCAGTAATTGCTAAATTGCTTAATTTATTAGATGGTCTCTTAATGTTAGGGCTCATTCAGACGGCCGTATGCTGTCCGCAAAAATACTGAATGCTATCCGTTTTTTTGCGGATCCGCAAAAAAACGGATCCGCAAAAAAACGGATAGCATTCAGTATTTTTGCTGACCCATAGACTTCAATAGGGCCATGTCCTGATTTTCACGGACAAGTATAGGACATGTTTCATTTATTTTGCGGAACCTTGGAATAGAAAAGGGCCCCATAGAAGTGAATAGGTCAGCATCTAATCCGCAAAAAAACGGATCCGCATTTTTGCGGATAGCATACGGCCGTCTGAATGAGCCCTAACACTGGGTAGGGTCTAGTAAATTTGTACCATGTTGGAAAGTGGGGGGTTTAGTAAATGTGTCCCATTATGGAAAGTGGGGAGGTCTAGTAAATTAGTCCATTGTTGGAAAGTGGGGATCTAGTAAAATTGTCCCTTGTTCAGGGGCGGACTGGGAACTTAAAGTGGCTCTAGAAAAAACTGGCCCTAATGTTGTAGGTGGGTCCAAATTGACAGAAGATGGAGCAACACAAGTAGATGGTGCCAATGCAAGTTGACAGGGCCAGTAATACCATAGTGCAGCACAGAATACCATACCACAGAACTAAATACCACAGTGAAGCACAAAATACTTCCCCAGAAGCTGTCCCATTGTGGTGGCCATAGGTAGCTGCTACATTCTATCTTCCCCCTCCTCCTCTAATTGTCTCTAACATTGATAAGGAACAGGGGGCTTAGGAGGTGAGATGTGAGCCACAACATCAAGCCAGGACTACATTCAGCACGCTGCCTGGACTTCCCCCAGTAGTACATACCCAGTCAGCAGCAATGAATTGGGCTTGGGTGACCCTATGGGCATCAGCCCACTGGGAAAACTCCCTGTAGGGTCTACGGCCAGTCCGCCCCTGCCCATGTTGGAAAGTGGGGTGGTCACAACACTTTAAAATGTGTCCATTGCTGGTGAGTATCTGCACAGATTAGGGAGGGGAATTTTAAGGTGAACTGACAACGAGCTATAAGAAGTACCCTAGATATAAGGTCTAGTAAAGGAGCAGTATTAAATTAGAAGGAAGGAAATGTTTTCTTTCCATTAACATCACCCCTCCTGTCTATATATCTGCTAGCAGAGTGAATGGGGCTGAGCTGCAATATCAGACACTATCATGGACAGGAGGGGCAATATGTCTGTAAAGACCCTTCTGTCTATGTCACACAATCCCATTAAATTCTTAGGTCATGTTTCCATGGTAGATTTTTTACCACAGAAAAATTATCTGGGAAATTTGCTGCAGAAGTCCATGTCTGATGGTTGTATGCCTGCTGCTGATTTGTATACCTGCTGTGGATTTGCAGTTTGAATTGCGGTGAGGCTTACCTCCTGGCATGGCTTCCATGTGGAATCTGCCTGAAGAATTTTCATGTCTGCAGCGGACAATTCTGTGGTCATGTGAACTACACTTTGGATTCCCATTAAAAACAATAGGAGATGCTGACTTTACGTATTGCCTATATTACCTTACACTTACCAGTGTTACTTGGCAGATTTGCGCTGTATGTATGATATTGCTGTTCTGTATTGCAGTTTTGTTCCTATGGTGACACCTACCTCTTCTTAATGTGATTACTAAAATATGTCACATCTTTGTTCCTGTGCATGTTTTCTTTCCGAAAATGTGATAAATCAATAAAATTCTTCAAAGAGAAAACAATGGTAGTTGGTCTGCATGTGGATTCTGGCACGGAATCCAAAATGAAAATCCTTATGGAAAATCATCAATGTGAACATGCCTTTAGTCTTTATCTAGATTTAAAGGGAGTACCCTATGTAACCCATAGCTTCCTAACGTAATCAAAACCATACCTTTCTTAGCATTATCCTTATTTCTGAAATCCGATTAGAATGCTTATGATGCCCCAAAATGCTCAGTGGTGCATTAATAACGGTTCCAAGAGCCCAAGTCTGCCTACTGCAAGAGCCCAAGCCTGCCCCTTCACTTGATATGAGTACCTCACCTTATGCCATCCAGTCTGCCTCCTCCTCTGTGAGGTTACAATCATTATACAACTCATCCCACCTGGTCCGCGAGATCTTGCGTAAGCGCAAAATAGGATGCTGTTTGCGCTTGTGCATTGAATTCCCTGCAGTGGGCATAGGTCTCACTGGACTTACGGCACATGTGCCGAGCCACAGAACAAGTTGGCCAAATGGGTGGAGTTTTATGTTGTTTCTTCTTCCGTGGGTCTTCCTTGATTTTTGGAGGATCCATGGACATGAAAAATGAAAAAAAAATCTAAGTCAAGTTTGCCTTTGAAATGATAGGAAAAAACGGACACGGATCACGGACGCGGATGACAATCTTGTGTGCATCCGTGATTTTTCACGGACCCATTGACTTGAATGGGTCCGTGAACTGTTGGCCGTGAAAAAAATAGGACAGGTCATATTTTTTTCACGGACTGGAAACACGAATCACGGATGCGGATGCCAAACGGTGCATTTTATGATTTTTGCACGGACCCATTGAAAGTCAATGGGTCAGCGGAAAAAAACGGAAAACGGAACAATGGCCGCGGATGCACACAACGGTCGTGTGCATGAGGCCTTACACCTAGAGGCTCAGTTCTCTCTGCAACTGCCACGGCAGTAAAAACATCAGAATGCACGGCCCTTTCAAATCAAAGTGAAGAGGGCGCGGCAGTTGCAGAGAGAGCTGAGCCGTTGCTCCTATAGGCTAATTTGCATATATTAAAACATCATTTTTTACATGAAATTGCACTGCGGAAACGACACAGCATTAACTCCATATGTGGCCGTACCCTGAAAGTGGAGGAGTCAGGTAATGGAAGACATTCCCAGAGATGGGAATTAGTTGAATGGAGAGTTATGTAGACTATAATCCATATTCACAATGCCTCTACTCGCATTTGAGAAACTTGGGAAATTTTTGTGCACAAGAGGTCAAAGAATACCATGAATGGAATATTATCAAGAAGGTAAGAAAATGTAGGTGGAGCACAAATATAGCCATGTAAACAAAGCCCACAGCCGGGAGTATGCAGAGTAATAAAGCCTGTCAATGATTTACCCCAAACAGTATCAGAGGTTCCTCATAAGATCCCATAAAATGTCACATGAATGCTTGGAAGCTCTAGACAGATCCTGTCCCAAATAATGTATAATCCATCTGAGTTATGGAGAAGGACAGGTCCAGAGCAGTAATCTTTCACCCACAGGGCACACTAATACTGGGAAGCCTGAGGCTGCACTACTGAAAGCTTCTGATGTCCCTCAGGCACAGTGTTGTTATGGAGATCATACATGGATCCAAAATACCATCAATAGTGGCAGGTATATGCATGTATGTGTGGACTTTAACATATTAAATTTTGGATCCACACAACCACTGCACCTTACAGACAAAGGGTAACGTCTTGTCTCTCAAGAGTGCATCCACAGGCATTAAAATCTCCTTCTGCATTTAGAATTTTCTAACTTTCCACCAAAGTTTTTAAAACAGGAAATAAAGTTCACCCTAATACACTGAGTATTGATTGTGACCAGTAAACTGATCAGAAAAGAAGTCGCAACCAGCAGAGAAGTGTGGAATGTCATATAGGTTACATAAGCTACCAGAGGTGATAATCGTGTGTCCGAAGCGTAGAAGTGCGAATACTTCTTAGTTCATTTTTATTTATTATGTATCCATCATCTTGTAGTTGGTAGTGATGAGCTGCAGGGGTTATATTCGAATTTGTGATATTTTGCTGATATTTTGTAGAATATGGGTCGTGAATTCGAATATTCGTTATATTTTACATTCTTTTTTTTTTACTCGAAAATCTGCAAGGTAATGATCGCGTAATATGCTTAAGTTGCTTGGCCCACAAGCAACTTAAGCAGGGAGGAATTATGACTTCAGATGGAAAAAAAAATTATAAATATTCTAAAATACAAATATATTCCTCCCTTCTTAAGTTGCTTGTGGGCCAATGACTCATTGGCCCACAATCAAGAAGCAGGGAGGAATCATGTGTTCAGATGGAAAAAATATTCGATATGACAAATATATAGCACTATGTTTAAAATATTCGCAAATTCTCGAAGTGGCGATATTCGAGATAAAAATTTGCTTTTCGAATATTCGTGCTCAACACTAGTAGTTGGTATGTAACTGAGGCATGAATGGACTGGATGTGGGCAAGGTTGCTTTGACCTACCAAATTCTACAGGATTATCCAGTAATGCAAGGCTCTGACACATATAGGTACACAGAGGTCCATCAGAAGACAACCACATTTGTAGGTGACATTAAGGAATTTATTTGCCCATGTCACCATGGAGTTTGGGCTCCTGGAACAGAATGCGATAGGGGCAAAAGGGTCTGTGCAGAGTGGTAACACTTCTTGGCAGAGGTTTGAGTGGGTGGGGCAGACACTACTTGGCAGGATTCTATGGTGGTACTGGGGCACACTGGTAGGACTTGGGAATTCACCAGAACTAGTGGCAGGAAAAGAGGAGCATTGCAGGGGGAAGACATCACTTGGTAGGTACAATATGGGGAAGAGGTAGTGCTCTGTGAGTGGGGTGGGGATACAAAGTATAAGGTATCTGACGATACTGGGTGGAAGGAACAGAAAGGAGCAAGGGGAGGAAAAACCTGCCAGACAGAGGCTCTGTAGTGGGAGGGAGACAATAGAAAACACTACTTGGCAGTGAAGGAAGTATTAGGTTGCCTAGGGCTCTGGTGGGGACGGTAGGGGTTAGACATTGGGTGCCAGGGGCTCTGTGGGGGAGAAGAATCATAAAAATCATCCCACTGAAGGTACTGCCTTGTAAGGAGGGTGAACTATATAATCTCCATTTTTTGCAACACTTGGACTGCGGTTATATCCTTTAACCTAAGATGCATCATTTATGGAGTTCTGGCGTAAAAATTTGCCTCAAAGTAAGCCAACCAATAGTTAGTATGGAGCCCCTGTGATCTGGAGCAGGTCTAGACAGCCTGTCTAAGCTACACCATGGATTGGGCCTTTGTGCGGCTTTAGAACTACAATTTGAGTAGTATTGGTGGTGTTGTCTTTACGGCCCCAAATGAAATTAAAACAGAAAATGGCCACCAGCATTCAACCTCTTGCTGATGCACTGACCAGCCTTGCCAACTACGCCACTTTCCTCCTTTCCACATTGGGGTAGCAGCAAGTTAATGCAGAAAAGACCTGAAAGAAGGAGAAAAGGAGGTGGATTCTGAATGAAGTGGTGGGAGAGTTCTGAGTCTACCCTTCTTCATCTGGACTGGACAGAAGCCAGCAGAAGCTGAGGCGCAGCAACAGTGCTGACGCAATGTGTACAGTGGGACGAATGGAGGGAGAGCCCCCTAAAGCTTAGGGTACTTTCACACTTGCGTTGTTTGATTCCCGTTGCCTGAACTGCCTGCCTGATCAGGCAAACTGTATGCAAACACATGTTATTTTTTTTACTGATCAGGTATTTTTCAGACTGATCAGGATCCTGAGCAGTCTGAAAAATGCCTGATCAGTCCCAAAAATGCATTGCAAAACCGGATCCGGTATTTTTCCGGTGTCATCAGGCAAAACGGATCTGGTATTTTCTCATTTTTAAAGGTCTGCGCATGCGCAGACCGGAAGGCCGGATCCGGCATTCCGGTACTAATACACTTACAGATTGCAAAATACATTACAAAAATGCTGGATCCGGCATTTAGGCAAGTCTTCAGTTTTTTTCGCCTGAGATAAAATCGTAGCATGCTACGGTTTTCTCTTTTGCCTGATCAGTCAAAATGACTGAACTGAAGACATCCTGATGCATCCTGAACGGATTACTCTGAATTCAGAATGCATGGGGATAATCCTGATCAGGATTCTTCCGGCATAGAGCCCCTGTGACGGAACTCTATGCCGGAAAAGAATAACGCTAGTGTGAAAGTAGCCATAGTTATTAGTTATCTTAGTATTTCATTATTTTTAACTTCTAGTTAATGGCAACTTTCTCTTCCTCCTCCCTTTACATGAATCCTTGGTTCAACTTGGGGAACTTATGTGTTTTTTCAACAGTATTAACTATGTAACCTCAGTTACCTGCATAAGACAGATACTTTAGAAAGACAGATGGAAGGAGTACCACAACCCACATTATTGCTACTATCCATACATTGCTATTCGGGAAGAATTGCACTTGGATTTGTGTTGTGATGCTGTCGGATGTACTACTGCATTACTGCACTTTAGTAAAGAGAGACTTATATCATCCGCCGGCCACTGCTTTCACACTACTGCCTTGTCTATGGTTCTGGCACCCTCCACACAGCTGGGATGGACTGGCCTTCCGATCTAGGACTACACCCTGCAGTTGGGAACTGCAGAAAGTTTATTGAGAGAGATTGCACATATTTGGTCAACATAGGGAGATTGCTAGTACCTGAAGAGGGCTATCATTACAGCCTCCTCCTATATGCAGCCTTTGGGAAAAACCTACCCTTTGAAATACTGCAGAACTGTGCCTATTGCTTATTGATACTGCAACCCCCATCATCTACTCAGTAAACAGAGACTCTATTTATTCTAACCAAATGGGCCTGGTCATTGCCTCCACCACCCGCTTACCCTCCTGCCTTGCACCCTGCTAACCATCCACCTAAGGGCTCATGCATATGAACGTATTTTTAAGCCTCGCCCCTGGGAACCCCCCGAACCCACACGGAAACACCCACTTGTGGGCGGGGTTTGCGTTAGCGCCACCAATATTTTCAGCCTGGGACAATGCAAATTTGCCAGGACTGTCTCTGAAAATCAGGAACAGTCCTGGCAAATTCAGGACAGTTGGCAGCTATGCACAGTCCAGCAGCGCGATCTGTGCCTGCAGGGCTGAATGGCGAAGCAGGGAGAGGACGACTGGAGGAGCGAAGGAGCTGAGCAGTCAGTAAGTGAAAGGACTGCCGGCTACCTGGTGCTCTAACAATAAGGGCTTCCATCTGTATTTATGGAAAGTAAACACTCATTGCATCCGGTAACCCCCTGACAGCTGTTACCCGAGACGGATCGCCCTCGCCCCCCCCTCCTTTTGGCACATCACTGCTCCTATGTACAGTCCTATAAAGTATACTGCACCCCAGGTATAGTCCTATATACTACACTGCACCCCACATATAGTCCTATGTAGTATACTGCACCCCCACATATAGTACACTGCACCGTTTATAATACTGTATATTATACTGCACCTCCATACTGTATATTAATTAGAGATAGAATTTTGTTTTATTCTGGAAATTGTCTAAAATGTTACATTGTAGATAATATCTATACCATCATCTCACATGCAACATATTACACCCATTTTCTTTATCTCACACACAATGTATTACTCCTATTATCTCATATACAATGTATTACTCTCATTATCTATATCTCACATGCAATGTATCACACCCATCATCTCTATAACACATGCAATGTATCATTCCCATCATTTCATATGCAAGGTATTACTTCCATCATCTCTCACATACAATGTATCATTTCCATTGTCTATCTCACACACAATGTATCACTCCCATTATCTAGTACACAATCCTAGGGCCCACCAGTAAAATATATTCTGGGGCCTACTGTTTAGCTACATGCAAATACTACCTGAACCCCTTTTTAAAATCCTTAAATATATATACATGATATGGAGGGATCTGCGGAAGACACACTATTGTGGGTGGCTCTGCGGCAGACACAAGCACTGATATGGGAGGTTCGGCAGATTACGCACTGTTATGGGGGGGATCTGTGCATGACAATGTTATGGGGCTATAGCTCCCCTCATCCTTAAGAATGCATCCTGGCACTGCAGTACATGAATACATTCTTAAGGATGAGAGGGCTATTGTCGCATTTAATATAAACACTTACCAGTAAACTCCAATTACGGAACAGTCCTTCAACAGAGTTTATATTAAATATGACTAGAACTCCCCTCATCCTTAAAGGGATTCTGTCATGAGATTTGAGCCCTATAAGCTAAACATACGCCCATGTCCGTACTAATAACATGAATCCTAAACTGCCACTGCTTGTGGCTCTATTAGCTAAAAAAACTGGTTTTTATAACCTGTCAATCACCTACCTAAGGTGTCCAAGGGGTTTTACGTTAATCCAGGGTGCCCGCCCGCACCCCTCGCCGTCTGGTGCCCAGCGCCGCCTTCCTCAACGAAGCCGCTGCCAGGCCTGTCAGAGGGACGGGGGGATTGCGGAGGCGGCGCTGGGGTGAGGAAGGTGGCGCTTGGCACCAGACGGCGAGGGATGCGGGCGGGCACCCTGGATTAACGTAAAACCCCTTGGATACCTTAGGTAGGTGAGTGACAGCTTATAAAAACCTGTTTTGGGGGCTAATAGAGCCACAAGCAGGTTTAATAAGGGCAGTTTAGGATTCATGTTATTAGTACGGACATGGCCATATGTTTAGCTTATAGGGCACAAATCTGATGACAGAGTCCCTTTAAGAATACCACCGTGTACTGCAATGGGTGCATTCCTATGGATGTGGGGGTTATAGTCACGTTTAATATAAAGATTTATTCCAATAATGGTACAGTTCCTGGACAGTGTTTATATTAATTGTGACTATAACCCCCCTCATCCTTAAGAATACATCCATGTACTGGCCCCACATAGCCAGGAGGGAGTAAGCTAATTGGTGGGGACGGCAGAGCAGCAGTTCCGGCCGGCGCTCCCCACCAATCAGCGTGACATGCATGGCAGCAGTGCAGAGGAGAAGGAGAATGGCTCTCGTCTCTCCTCCTCCTCTGGAACGGACCTCGGCTGCAGATAAAGGACATGCGGGCTGGCGGCATTCAGCAGAATGTTTTACTACCGCCGACGGCTCCTGAGTGCTTCATACCCGCTGCCCGTCCCACACTTCTTCTATGGACTAAAGGGGTATAACTACTGTGTGGGAGCACTAAGAAGGCATAACTAACCTGACTAGCCGTGGGAGAGGGGTTGCGGAGAAGTTGCTCGGGAGGTGGCCCAATAAATAATTTGCTGTGGGGCCCAGTTTTTTCTAGTTACATCCCTGACCTGGAGGGCTTTCCAGGAGCCTCTCTGACCTCTTCTTCGAAGATGAAAAGAGTTGCTGAGGGAGTAATACTGGGCTTGATGTGTAGTGCTCAGAGCTTGCTGCTCTTTTCCTGTGGTCACATTAGGAGATATATGACAGGCATGATGCAGGAGGCTTGTCTCAGGCAGCATTCAGTTATTGGCCACATAAATGGGCAGTGGTTGCTTTGCTTCCCAAGAGACAGACGTGTCTGTATAATGTATGTTATTTCAGTCCTGAAAGACTAAACTGAAAGTGTCTGTAAAGTGTCGGCAGCACCATGAGACAGCCAGGAGTGTGCGGTAGAAGTCACACAGTTTAGTGGAGGGAGGGGCTGTTCTCAGCTGCGAGATGTCAGGTCGCTGTACTCCAGCAGAAGCACAGTGCTCTTCATGCTGACTGGTGAGGGTCTACATCTGCAGCCGCATGTCTACTTCATCTAGAACTCCCTCTACACTCCATCATGGAAGAAGACTTCTTTGAGTCACCTATAACTGCTGGAAACTTCAACATTAGCTCGCATTGTAACGTCAACAAGACTTTCACTTTTCACTTCTTATCTTCAGTTTACCTTATTGTCTTCATATTTGGATTATTAGGCAATGGGTTTGGTCTGTGGAATATGTGCATTAACTGGAAGAAATGGACATCTTTGAATGTCTTTGTGTTGAACCTTGGCATTGCTGACCTTCTCTATGTAGGGACATTACCATTTTTTGTGTCCTACTACCTCAGTGAAGGTGTTTGGATGTTTGGCTATGGATTCTGCCGCATTGCACGCCTCCTTTTCCACATTAACATGTACGCAAGTATCACCTTTCTCACATGCATCAGTGTTCAGCGCTACCTAGGAATAGTGCACCCAATGAAAATGATGGGCAGCTTTCAGAACTTGCGTCCTTCGATGTACATCAGCATTCTCATGTGGATATTGGTCTTCCTTCAGATCTTACCTAACCTCTACTATACCAATGCGATGAAAAATGACACATACTGCCATGACTCGACAATCAATGAGCACTTGGAATCCTATGCACCCTACACACTGAGCATCACAATCACAGGGTTCTTCATCCCTTTCCTCATCATTATGACTTGTTACACCCGGGTCCTAAATGTGCTTACAAAAAACAAAAATGTGGACCCAAACCTGAAGAGCAGAAGCATCAAACAAGTGTTCATCATCTTGATTCTGTTTGCCGTCTGCTTCTTCCCATACTATATATTTCGGAACCTCAATTTGCTTTCCAGAGTCTGGCAGCTCAGGGGAACATGCACCCGAAGTTTAAAGAATGTTTATATATCTTATCAGGTGACCAGAGGACTGGCGGCTATGAACAGCGCCATCAACCCTTTACTTTATTTAGTGACTAATGAAAACTTTGTCTCCAAATTTAGGAATATTCAGAGGAGAGCATGGTACACCATTGTCTATGTGGCCAGAAACCATTCTGTGCCTGATATCAAGGCTATGAGTATGAATGAGAAGGAAGAAGACAAGATGACTGAAGTATTGTGATGGACACCTTGTTACCCTGGTCTCATCTGGCATTTTTTTATGCTACAGAACACTTCAGTATGTAGGCTGTATTGTCTCTTTTCCGAAATCCCCAGTATCCTACCAGGTTATTTTCTTTATTTTCTTCTCATTGTCACTGAGAACCAAACCTACCTTATGAAAACAGAGGAGAAGATGATCGTGTTGGGTCACGGAGAGAAGACTCAACCCTTATACTGTATATGTCATGAGATTTAAAGACCCCAATAGAGAAAGAGCACTTTGAAGAACATACTATTAAGATTTATTAAAGTCAGTTCACTGTGTTTATTCAGTGAACCCTAAACCTTGCTATACGCAGAGACATCCTCATAATGTGAATACTAGGATTCTTTTGATAGCAGAACTGTGAGTTGGCAGCAGGATCATCATCTTTAATACAGTCCGATGCTGTTTGAATTCCTTGGTGTCCTGCACGGAGTTACAGATATCCGTGGATTATTTTTCCTTTATATCATACTGTATATCTTTACTAGTTTATGATGCTTATTTCTTTTATATTCCTGACACTGTAGAAATAAAAGTTGTGTTTGTAATTATTAGCGAGTGTAAGATGAAGGACCATGGGGATAACACTGCAAGTATTTTATCAGATTTATCATTGCCTACAGATTATCGTAGGGGTATGTATGGGCCACATAGAGACCAAGGGGGACATGTATTAAGACTGGTGTTTTAGACGCCGGTCTTAATAAAACCTATACCTGGCTGAGGAGCAGCTGGAGATATGAAGAGGCGTAGGCCTCTACATAACTTCGTCAGATCTTCTGCCACTTCTAAATATAACTTCCTAGCTGTTTTAAATTTAGACCATCTATTTTCTACGTCTAAACCAGATATAGAAAATGGTTAGGTTCCCTTCCCAACTATGCCCCCTTTTTTAGACCTGGCGTGAGCGGGGAAAGGTCAGAAATCTAGGCGTATTTCTGTTTGATAAATGACCGCCTAAATATCTGGTAACTGCTAATAGATTAATGGGGTGTATGAGATTAACAAAACATGGCTGTTAGCCTCTAGAAACAGCGCCTCCCTTGTAAATGGTTGTGTCTGCTATTGCAGTTCAAGTGAATGTCAGAAGGAAGAAAACAGCCATGTTTATGTCTGATGAGAGCATTTTGTGGCCTCTGTGTGACCTGTCTTTGATTTTCATGGAGGCCATTTTTTTGTTGAGGTTGGAATAAGCAAGAACTACTGAATGAGGTTATTAGAGTTTCTAAGCATTTTATTTCAGTGAAGCCCCTTAATTAATACAGTTTCCAAAGTGTAAGCTCTAACCCATATATGACGTGTTCTGACTTGTGATGTGGACGTCACTTCTATGTTCATCATGTCCTATATGATCATGTTGTATCTAATCACATCCTATCAGCGGCGTAAATAGAAAAATCTGGGCCCACAGCAAATTTATGAACAGGCATCCCCCTCCCATGGCTAGGCAAGACTGCCCACACTTGCCAAAACCCTCCCACTTACTCAGTTATGCCTTCTTAGTGCTCCCACACACTATTTCTACCCCCTAAATTAATATTCACCTAGCCCATTCTCCCCAGCAGGCGCTATGCAGTAACGTAATGGCACCTGCTGGGATTAGTAGACGGAGGATTATCCTGAGCACATGCGCTCTTCTATTAGGTCCTGCAGGCAATGTGCATTGCGCCTGCTGGAGAGAGCATGGCGGGTGAATGAGGCCTGGGCCATAATGGATGACAGACATGCACTACAGGCTGGGCTTTACCTGGGCTTACACACAGAAGTCATTATTATTGAGTGTTTGTACTGGCGGTAGGGGGACCACTTTTATGACCCCAAAAAAGAGGACATCACACCCCCAATATGAGGACATGATACTCGGGACAGTGGGTGATGATCCAATACACAGAATGAAAACGATGGGATAACAGGCTGTTATTTTGTGATATCAGAGGACATTACAGGAGGAGGAGGCATAAGAGGAAATAACTACAACTCCCAGCATGTTGAGGCAATTATGTGATATCAGAGGACATTACAGGCAGAAGGTATAAGAGGAGAGGACTACAACTCCTAGCATGTCCTGATTGTTATTATGTGATATTAGAGAACACTATAAGGAAGAAGTATAAGAGGAGAGGTCTAGAACTCCCAGCATGTCCTGGCTGTTATTAAGTGATATCAGAGGACATCACAGGGAGGAGGTATAAGAATAGAGGACTACAACTCCCAGCATGTCCTGGCTGTTATTGTGTGATATCAGAGGGCAATACAGGAGGTAGAGGTATAACAGGAGTGAACTACAACTCCCATCATGTCCAGTCTGTTATTATGTGATATCAGAGGGTATTACATGAGCACTGTGGGTGTTTTCTTCTTCCGGAATCTCGCTCCTTCTCCCTGGCTGTGAGCGGTCCGCTCTGATTGGATCGCGCTCACAGCCAAGGAGAAGGAGCCGCCCACAGCAGAAGACTGTCTCCTCCCCATTGCAAGTTTACTGCTCATTATAATACGGTGCGCCAAATCATTGGGGGAGCCACAGCGGACGAACGGGGCGGGGGCATTTGAAAAAAACAAACACCCACGGACAATAATACACACAAAACCAAAGAAAAGATTTTAGAGGAAAAATTGATAGGAAACATTCTTTCCTGTATATTTACTTTTATATAAAGGAAGAGGTACTCCGATACAACCTGTATATCATATAAAGGAGGACCTCATTCACATTGTGGTGCAATTGTTCATGTAGTTGGACTCCTACACTCATAAAGCCTATACACTAAGTGAAAGGGTTGCCAAAAATTACAAGGAACTGGCACTCCAATACACCCATTTTTACACATAAAGGAGGGCATCCTGCACTGCCTTGAAAAATTATGATTGATGGCCTGCTGGGGACCCTCAAAAACATTTGGAGCAAGGGCCTGCTGATTTAATCATCTAAAACATTATGGACGAGGGCCTGCTGCAGCTTTGGTGACTCTAGATAACCTGGCGACGGTCCATTTGGATGACTGCCCTATCAACTTTCTATGTTATTTTCAGCCCAAACCATGTAGACCATGGGTAACGGGGGAATCATGGTTCGATTCCAGAGAGGGAGCCTGAGAAACAGCTACGGCTACCACATCCAAGCAAGGCAGCATGCGCGCAAATTACCTATTAGGTATAATTAGATGAGGGCCTGCAGGTGATCTGACCCTGTAAAAGATTTTAGGTGCAGGCCTGCAGGTGAGTTGACCCTGTAAAAGATTGTAAGTAAAGGCCTGCTGGTGAGCTGACACTGTAAAAAATGTGAGGGCCTGCTGGTGAGCTGACCCTGTAAAAGATTTTAGGTGCAGGCCTGCTGCTGAGCTGACCCTCTAAAACATTATATGCGTGGTCCTTCAGATGAGCTGACCCTGTAAAAGATTTGAGGTGCGGGCCTGCTGGTGAGCTGATCCTGTAAAAGATTGTAGGTGAGGGCCTGCTGCTAAGCTGACCCTCTAAACATTTTTACCGTATACACTTGTTTGTGGTGGAAGGGGTGCATGGGAATACAGTGTATTCAGTACATTATAAACAACACATTTAAAGTGCCTTCATGTTCAGGCGTTTTCCTCGGGTGGAGTCGAGAAGTCCTGGTCAACCTGTCAGCATTTTCAGTTGACAGGCAGATATGCTTATCTGTTATAATGCCACCAGCAGCCCTAAATACCCCCTCAGACAAAACACTGGCGGCAGGCCAGCACCTCCAAGGCGTAGAGCGCCAGTTCGTGCCACGTGTCCAGCTTGGACACCCAGTAGTTATAAGGCACTGAGGGATCATTAAGGATGCTGACACAGTCTGCTATGTACTCCTTCGCTATCTTCCCAAAATTTTCCCTCCTTGTGACACTAGGCCGCACATCAGGGTAAGGGTGCTGGCGGGGTGTCATGAAACTGTCCTAGGCTTTGGAGAGTGTTGCCCTGCCTCTGTTGGAACTTCTGTGTGTTCCCCTTGTCTCCTCTCCTTGGTTGGCCAAGGAACTACAGACTCTGCCGCCAGCGTTGTCAGATGGAAATTTTTGGAGCAATTCTTTAACAAGGATCTTCTGGTATTGCACCGTTTTGCTTGACCTCTTCACCAGAGGAATTAGAGATGAGAAATTCTCTTTGTAGCAGGGGTCGAGAAGGGTGAAGAACCAGTAATCCGTGTTGTCTAAAATGCGTATAACATGCGGGTCGGGAGAAAAACAGCCTAACATAAAGTCAGCCATGTGTGCCAGAGTACCAACAGGCAAGACTTCGATGTCGTCATCGGGAGGATCACTCTCAATCTCCTCATCCTCTTCTTCCTCTTCTGCCCACCCACGCTGAACAGGTGGAATTAAACTTCCATGGGTACTACCTTCTGTAGGCAACCATCTCCTGCTCCTCCTATTCATCGTCCAATTCGCGCTGAGAAGACGAACTGAGGGTGGTCTGGATATCACCCTGTGTAATGTCTTCCCCCATTTCCACCTCTTCCCCATGCAAAGCGTCGTCCTTAATTGTGAGCAGCGAGCGTGTGAGTAGACACAGAAGTGGGATGGTTATGCTGATAATAGCGTTACCGCCGCTTACTATCTATGTTGATTCCTCAAAGTTTCTCGCTTGTGAATAGCTGCTGCAGCGTTGACAGACCGGCTGAAGCTATTGGTGACTTGCAGAAACGCGCACCTTTATCAGTAGCTCAGGCAAATTGGGATAGGTTTTGAGAAACCGCTGAACCACAAGGTTGAACACATGGGCTAGGCATGGGATGTGTCTGAGCTTGCCGAGCTCCAAAGCCGCCACCAATTTACGGTCATTATCAGACACAACCTTGCCTTGTTGTAGGTTGCCAGCTTAGTTTGGTCTCTTATCCCCTGCCACAGCTCTGCGGCGGTGTGCTGTTTGTCCCCTAATCATATCAGCTTCAGCACGGCCTGTTGCCGCTTCCACACTGCAGTGCTACACTGCTTCCAGCTACCAACTGATGACAGACTGGTGCTTGGAGGTGGAAGTGGAGGAGGAGAAGTGGGGGTTGGAGCCACTAACGTTGGTGCTGGCGGAAACCCTGATCGACGTAGGGCCCGCAATCCTTGGCGTCAGTAGCACTTGTGCCATCCCAGGGTACGACTCACTCCCGGCCTCCACAACGCTCACCCAGTGTGCCGTCAGGGAAATGTAGCATCCCTGGGCGAATGCACTTGTCCATGTGTCCGTGGTTAAGTGGACCTTCCCAGTAACTGCGTTGGTCAGGGCACGTGTGATGTTATGGGACATATGTTGGTGTAAGGCGGCACGGCACACCGTAAAAAATAGTGGCGGCTGGGGACTGTGTAACCAGGGACGGCCGCCGACATCAGGCTGCGGAAGGCCTCAATGTCCACAAGCCTAAATTGCAACATTTCCAGGACCAGTAATTTGGAAAGTTGCACATTTAGTGCTATGGCCTGTGGGTGGGTGGCTGGGTATTTGATTTAAATGCCTGGGGTAAGGACATTTGTACGCTGCGCTGGAATACGGAAGTGGATGTGGTCACTGATGGCACTTGCAAAGTTCCAGGTGCAGAGAGGGATGCATCCGGGCCTGCGCCTTTGACAGGGGATTGGCCAGCACATAACACAGGGGAAGAGGACGCAGTGGCGTGACCCACAGACACAGATTGTAGACCCAGGCGTTCGACCCACTTATTACGGTGCTTGGATGCCATGTGGTGGATCATGCTGGTGGGGGTGAGGTTGCTAGTGTTCACGCCCCGACTCATTTTCATATGGCACAGGTTGCAAACTACTATTGTTTCGTCGTCCACACTTTCCCCCAAAAAGTGCCATACTGCTGAACATCTACCCTTTGCCAAGGGAGATTTCCGCAAGGTGTTGCTCCATGGAACAGTTGCGGGCCTGTGTGGTGTGGCCTGCCTTCTCTCTTTTGCCACCCTACTGCCTCTTCCAGCATGTTGTGGTGCTGCAAATCCCTCCCTCTCTGTACTGCTGTCCTCGCTCAGTTTTCCACTTTCCCAGGTTAGGTCAGTGACCTCATCATCCACCACCTCATCTTCCACTTCCTTACTCTGATCATCCTCCTGATTTGTCGACCTAACCACAACCTTAGTGATTGACAACTGTGTCTCATCCTCTTCATCAACCTCTTGAGACATTAGTTGCAGTTGACTCATTGGCAACTGTGTCTCATCATCATCCACCTCATTAAACACTAATTGCCGTTCCCCACTGTCATGTTCTTGTGAATGTGGATGTTCAAGAGGTTGGGAATCAGGGCACAAGATCTCATGTCCCTCTTCAAGCGTGCTTGGAAAGAGGGCCAAATCAAGTAATGGCGATGAAAAGAGGTCCTCGAAATATCCAAGTGTGGGATCACTTGTTTGGCCAGACTGTAAATGGTGGGAGGAAGGAGGATCAGGGTGAGGATTGTGTTGACCAGACTCCTGGCTACTGAGACTGGACTTGGTGGAAGACAGGGTGGTGCTTAACTGACTGGAAGCATTATCTGCTGCAATCCAACCGACCACCTGGTCGCACTGGTCTGACTTCAAGAGTGGTGTCCTGCACCGCCCTGCAAACTGGCACATGAAGCTAGGTATCTTGGATGCAGTGGCGGATCCAGAGCCTGCTGCTGTCACACACAATAGTCGTTAAAAGAAGTTTTGGGTCTCTGAAACGTTTTTTGTATAAAAATCTTCCTATTACACTCCCTACACTGTCTGTCCTTTCCTATGCACAGCTCTTCCTAAGGCCTCATGCACATGGCCGTGTTCCGCGGTCCGTGGTAACACGGCCTGGATTCCTGTTGAGAGCAGGAGCGCACGGTGTCATTGGTTGCTATGACGCCGTGCACTTCATGCAGCCTCTGCACTACAATAATACACTCTCAACAGGAGATTATGGGGCCTCTGTGTCCCTGCCCACCCTCAAGCCACACCCACAACAGCCCCACCCATATATTGCACCAATACCTCTTACATCCAGTGACGTCTCCTTTGATGAAGATGTTCTTTTTCTACATCTTCTTCATTCAGACCAGACCACCGTGATGATTTCTTTCAGCCATCGCTCATCTCTGCAGAGTTTGACAGACAGACAGACATCTTAGTTTCCTACTTTTCCTCCCACCTTCTCAACATCCCATTATGCACCCCCAATACTGAGATGCTGTGCCCCCCACAACTATACTGTAGAAACAGATAAACCCCCTGAAAATACTAGTTACACACAGATAACGCCCCCTTCAATAATTATTAAAACACAATGCCCTAAAAAATAACTGCACCCAGCAAATAGTGCCCCTGACACTAATAGTGTAACCATAATGTCCCACAACAAGAACTGTGCTAAGCTGATACTGTGCCAGGGCACCCTCACAGTAATAGTGCTCTCCAAAATCCCAGCAATAGTAATAATTCTGTGCCAGAGTGCACGTAGTAGTAATAGTGCTCCTACAGTGCCCCAACAGTAATTGTGTCCCAGAAGTAATAATGCTCCCAATACTTCTATATAGTGCCCCCAGAAGATGCCCCTATAGTGTTCTTCCCCCATCCCTATAGTGCTGTCACGGCCACGGTTATGGTCGTGACTCCTTGGGAGCCGCATACAGTTGCCCGCGGTTGTGGTTGTTGTTTCAACCGCAGCTGAGGCATATTGTAGTTGGCCTCAGTGCGGTTGCCGCGGACAACAGCTATGTGTGCGGTTCCCGGGGAGTTGTGTGCGTGTGTGGATGCACTTTGTATGTCTGGTGTGCACTTGTTGTTGTTTGGTGCGCACGGACATCGTCCTTTCACTGTGGCTGCCCGTGGCAACGTTTGGTATTATGTACATGTGGTGGCAGTGTCTCGGCCTTCGGGCTGTCTTCCAGGACGGCTGCCACCCATGTTGTTGCCAGCGGCAACAGCCACAGGGTGATCAGGTTGGTCACTTCCCCTGTATGTGTGTTTTCCCTTCTGTGTGCTGGAAGGGTTAACTTCCTTCCCAGTGTGTGTGTTGTGTCACTGGGTGTGGTTGACCGGTGGGTGTGGCCACTTTGCCCTATAAAGCCTGTGTCTGGAGCACAGCTCAGTAGGTTGCTTTCAGTCATGCTTGGCTGAAGCAGCCTTCTGTGGATTCCATCCTTCTTGTAAGGGCCACCCTTCCGGTCATAAGTTTATTTCCTTTGATGTGTTGTTAATGTCCCATCTTTCCTTGTGTTTTAGTGCAGCTATGGATCTGGGTCCCTGTGTGTGGATGCGTGGTGATCTTCAGCATGCCAGCACAGGGATCCAGTCAGCTAGGCTGAGACAGGTAGGTGTGGAACTGTGTGGGTTCCCCTGTCTTATCCATAGACCTGTTTATGTTCCCTTTCTTCATGCTGCTTGGCCAGTGAGACTCCTGCTCCTCCATGTCTAGGAGGAGTGGGTTGTCTTACTCTGTCTCTAGTTCAGGGCCGACTTGAGGGCTTGTAGGGACTATAAGGTTCCAGCGTATGAGCCCTCCTACCATCAAGGTCGGCTCATGCAGACAGGAGACAGGGTCAGCGTTAGGGACGCATTAGGAGGTGACCAGCTCCCTAATTCTGTGGTTCTGGCCTAGTAGCGACCGGACATCTTACATCATCGCACGGCTGAGGATTTCCCCCATCCTCAGCCGTGACAGGTGCCCTTCATAATGTGGCAGTATAAAATGCCCCTATAGACTTCCCCACATAGATGCCCCCATAATGTTTCTCTCCCCCCTTCCCCATAGTGGCACCAAAATGGGTGCCAGTATTAAATGCCCCTATATAATGCCCCCATAGTGCTCTTTCCCCCCCTCTCCATAGTGCTCCCCCCATATTGTGCCAGTATATAGGGCCCCCCCCCCACCTTCTTGCCACAGTTTACTATAAATAATAAAAACAATAAACACATATACTTTCCTTATGCTGCTGTCAGTGATGCGATGCAGCCTCTTCCGGCCTGTGTCCCGCTCTGTACAGCTGAGGCGGCACGATGACGTCATCGCGCCACCTGCACTAGGCCTGCAGCCTATCAGAGGAACGCCTCTCCCCTGCCCCGCACCATTCATCTGTATATAGATAAATATGGAGATAAGAGCTTCCACAATGGAAGCGCTCATCTCTCCCTGCCGCTGCCACTGCCGCCGGGCCTGGAATTTTTCACTACATGATTGTTTTTCTCCGCGCCCAGGGCCACGGCCTCGCCTTGCACCATCAGCATCACGGCCATTTCACCGTCCCTCACTGCTCGCCTTCTTCATTTTAAATGTGATACAGTTGCAAGAAAAAGTATGTGAACTCTTTGGAATGATATGGATTTCTGCACAAATTGGTCATAAAATGTGATCTGATCTGCATCTAAGTCACAACAATAGACAAGCACAGTCTGCTTAAACTAATAACACACAAAGAATTAAATGTTACCATGTTTTTATTGAACACACCATATAAACATTCACAGTGCAGGTGGAAAAAGTATGTGAACCCCTAGACTAATGACATCTCCACGAGCTAATTGGAGTGAGGTGTCAGCCAACTGGAGTCCAATCAATAAGATGAGATTGGAGGTGTTGGTTACAGCTGCCCGGCCCTATAAAAAACACACACACCAGTTCTGGGTTTGCTTTTCACAAGAAGCATTGCCTGATGTGAATGATGCCTCGCACAAAAACGCTTTCAGAAGACCTACGATTAAGAATTGTTGACTTGCATAAAGCTGGAAAGGGTTATAAAAGTATCTCCAAAAGCCTTGCTGTTCATCAGTCCACGGTAAGACAAATTGTCTATAAATGGAGAAAGTTCAGCACTGCTGCTTCTCTCCCTAGGAGTGGCCATTCTGTAAAGATGACTGCAAGAGCACAGCGCAGACTGCTCAATGAGGTGAAGAAGAATCCTAGTGTTAGCTAAAGACTTACAAAAGTCTCTGGCATATGCTAACATCCCTGTTAGCGAATCTACGATACGTAAAACACTAAACAAGGATGGATTTCATGGGAGGATACCACAGAGGAAGCCCCTGCTGTCCAAAAAAAACATTGCTGCACGTTTACAGTTTGCACAGGAGCACCTGGATGTTCCACAGCAGTACTGGCAAAATATTCTGTGGACAGGTGAAACCAAAGTTGAGTTGTTTGGAAGAAACACACAACAATATGTGTGGAGAAAAAGAGGCACAGCGCACCAACATCAAAATCTCATCCCAACTGTGAAGTATGGTGGTGGGGGCATCATGGTTTGGGGCTGCTTTGGTGTGTCAGGGCCTGGACGGATTGCTATTCTCAAAGGAAAAATGATTTCCCAAGTTTATCAAGACATTTTGCAGGAGAACTTTAGGCCATCTGTCCACCAGCTAAAGCTCAACAGAAGACAACGACCCAAAGCATAGAAGTAAATCAACAACAGAATGACTTAAACAGAAGAAAATGCGCCTTCTGGAGTGGCCCAGTCAGAGTCCTGACCTCAACCCGATTGAGATGCTGTGGCTTGACCTCAAGAAAGCGATTCACACCAGACATCCCAAGAATATTGCTGAACTGGAACAGTTCTGTAAAGCGGAATGGTCAAGAATTACTCCTGACCGTTGTGCCCGTCTGATCTGCAACTACAGGAAATGTTTGGTTGAAGTTATTGCTGCCAAAGGAGGTTCAACCAGTTATTAAATCCAAGGGTTCACATACTTTTTCCACCTGCACTGTGAATGTTTACATGGTGTGTTCAATAAAACATAGTAACATTTAATTCTTTGTGTGTTATTAGTTTAAGTAGACTGTGATTGTTGTGACTTTGATGAAGATCAGATCACATTTTATGACAAATTTGTGCAGAAATCCATATAATTCCAAAGGGTTCACATACTTTCAAGCATATACAGTTGCAAAAAAAAGTATGTCACATGTACAGTAGCGTAGGATTTGGAAGTGTATGTGCAAAAACATTCACAAAGGTGGAAACGTTATACAGGACAGGTAACACAGGTAGTCACAGTTCGCAGTGACTACGGAAAAAGGTCAATGGATGTCACTGATATTGTAGGGATGCGCACACTTTAAACAGGAGATGTGGCGCAAATTTTTTAACTGTCCACAGCGGACACCATTCATGGAAAACATACACTGGATGTCACTGAAATTTTAGGGATGCGCACACTTTTAAACAGGAGATGTGGCACAAATAATTTAACTGTCCGCAGTGGCCTATTACACGGTATTTTGCGCAGGATGCGCAAAAAATATATATTGCTGCTGTCACACACACAATAGTCGTTAAAAGGATTTTTGGGTCTCTGAAAAGTTTTTTTTGTATAAAAATCTTCCTATTACACTCCCTACACTGTCTGTCCTTTCCTATGCACAGCTCTTCCTAAGGCCTCATGCACATGGCCGTGTTCCGCGGTCCGTGGTAACACGGCCTGGATTCCTGTTGAGAGCAGGAGCGCACGGCGTCATTGGTTGCTATGACGCCGTGCACTTCATGCAGCCGCTGCACTACAATAATACACTCTCAACAGGAATCCAGGCCGTGTTACCACGGACTGCTCTCGGACGCGGAACAAGGCTGTGTGCATTCGGGCTAACACTGAGCACTTTAGCGCAGGTTGCGCTACAAACATATATTGCTGCTGTCACACACAATAGTCCTTTCAAGGACTTTTGGGTCTATGAAACTTTTTTGTAGAAAAATGTAATTCAATTACACTCCCTACATTCTCTGTCCCTTCCGATCCTCAGCTCTCCCTAACTTAGAATGAGCCGAACACGAGTCATTGGGTGCTATATAGCACCACGATGACGCGTTCCGGCCAGCCAATCACTGTAATGCCAGTAGCCATGATGTGCGGCCCGGATCCGGAAGTGCGGACCCGCAGTTCCGGGTCCGAATTTCCGTTCCCCCAAAAAATAGAACATACCCTATATGCGCTAGGCATATTCTATTAGTGCCGGCGATGTGCAGTCAGCAAAATGCAAAACGCACATTGGATCCGCGAAACATACACGGATGTGTGAATGGACCCTAAAACTGATGGAAATAACTGATCAAATAACTGAAGTCTGAACTCAGCCTTAGGCTACATGTACATGACCGTTGTGTGTTTTGAAATCCGCAAAACACGGATGGCGTCCTCGTGCATCCGCATTTTGCGGAACGGCACAGACAGCCTTTAATATAACTGCCTATCCTTGTCCGCAAAGCGTGGACAAGAATAGGACATGTTATATTTTTTGGGCAGGGCCAAGGAACGGAGCAACGGACGCGGACAGCATACAGAGTGCTGTCCGCATCTTTTGCGGCCCCATTGAAGTGAATAGGTCCACATCCAAAACTGCGGCTCGGATGCAGACTAGAACAATGGCCGTGTGCATGAGGCCTTACAACTAATGAAAACCCAAAAGTTTGTATCTCAGAAAATTATTATGAAATTAGATATTGCTACTTTTGGCAGTGTGGGCTGGTGCCCAGTCCTGCTGGAAATTGAAATCAGCATCCCCATACAGCTTGTCAGCAGAGAAACACATGAAATGCTCAAAAATTTTCTGGTAGATGACTGCGCTGATTTTAGATATCACACGATGGACCAACACCAGCAGATGACATGGCTCCCCAAACAATCACTGACTGTGGAAACGTCACACTGAACCTCAAGAAACTTGGATTGTGTTCCTCTCCACTCTTCCTCCAGACTCTGGGACCTTGATTCCCAAATGAAATGCAAAATGCGATAGTCCAGTCCTTTTTCTCCTTAGCCCAGGTAAGACACTGCTGACGTTGTCTCTGGGTCATAAGCGTCTTAACACAAGGGATGGGACAATTGTAGCCCATGTCCTGACCTGGATATGTTTGTGTGTGTGGTGGCTCTTGAATCACTGACTCCAGCTGCAGTCCATTCCTTGTGAATTTCCCACAAATTCTTGAATGGCCTTTTCTTGACAATCCTTTCATTTTCCCTGATGCTTGTGCACCTTTTTCTACCACACTTCCACTCAACTTTCAATATGCTTGGATACAGCACTCTGTGAACAGCCAGCTTCTTAAGCAATGACCTTTTGTGACTTAGCTTCCTTGTAAAGGCTTTTCAATGTCTTCTGGACAACTGTCAAGTCAGCATCTTCCCCATGATTGTGTAGCCTACTGAACCAGACTGAGGGACCATTTAAAGGCTTGGGAAACGTTTGCAGGTGTTTTGTGTTGATTAGCTGATTAGAGTGTGTCACCATGACACCATTGAACTTTTTTTTACAATATTCTAATTTTCTAAAATTTGGGGTTTGGGTTTTAGAGGCTGAAAATAAGAACCTCATATTAGATCTTCAGATAAGACTCACATAAATGTCAGGACATCATATCAGACCCCCATATCAGGACATCACGTCAGACTCCCATATCAGCCCTCCATGTCAGACCCCCATCAGCCCTCCATGTCTGACACCCACTCCAAATATATGCCAACACCACAGATACCACACTGACACGATATCCACACCAGCACCTATACCATATATACGCTGACTCAAGCCATATCCATACCAACACCGATACTTTATCAATATTAAAGGGGTTATCCGATTCCTGAAATGCTCCCCAATGTTCCCGGGCCCCTCACACACAATATAGTTACTTCTCTCCTCGTCGCTCCTGGTCCCTGGACAGGCCGCCACTGCTTCTCCCGCTGCGCAGATGAAAACATCCAGTGCCGGGGGAATGGGGGCATCCAATGGCAGGCGGCGACGAGATTCCCTAGCATCACCTGCGATGCTAGGGAGTCTCATCCCCCTCGCCACCTGCCATTGGCGGCCCGCCCTTCCTCCTCGACATCGGATTTTTTTCATCTGCGTGCAAGGATAAGCAGCAGCAGCCGTGCTGGGACCAGGAGCGACGTGGGTGCCAGGAAGCAAAGTAAGTATATTGGGTGCGAGGGGCCTGGGCGTATGGTGCAGCATATCAGTGGTTGGATAACCCCTTTTACGCTGATACCACATCCACACATTATGGTGCCCCCTTATAACATGTGCCAGTACAAAAAACGCTCCCTTATAACGTGTGCCAGTACAACAAAAATGTGCCCCCTTAAAACGTGCCAGTACAAGATAATGTTCCCTTATATGTGCTATTACAAAAAATACCCCCGTATAACATGTGCCAGTACAAAAAAAACTGAGTAAGCAGGAGGAACTATTGGCAGTGATGTCCCTGTTTTTGTAGCAAAATTCGGTGAGGAATTTCAGTCTGTACTATTTTAAGATGAGAAACTAAAGTATATTACATAACAAGGCTGTGGATTGTCAGCCAAAAGATACCCGGCATTAGGGAATATCTATCACTAAGCAGGATCACAAGAAATAAATATTCTGGCACTGCAGATGATCTTAACCATGATATAAAAGGATTAATAACAAGTAATACCAAATATGGTGCGTACTGTGATCACTGCACAGCATGCAATCTTTCTTATGTGGTCTGCATGATTCGCAGACGACAGGACCAATCTGTAATTATATCATAGACTCTAATATATCCAAACTATCCATCCAGTTTGTTCTTTTTTTGGATAGAAAAGGGCCTTTTGACCTCTAAGAAGCAGGGATATTGGAGCAGAGTCTTGCTGAATCATGAAATGTAGTGGATATATCTGTTCTATCACTACTACTCCTAATGGTCTAAATTCCCCAACTTTCCCCAATGTTGATCTGAACTGTACATGAGTCACTGGAAGTTGTATCAGCGCATGCGCAGTTCAGATCTCAGCATTGTGCAAAAATAGGAGAAAAAGAAACGCTTCATACTCAGGCTGCACATCCAATTGATTAAAATTGCTAGTTTATTGATAAACAAGAAAAGCCCAAAAAGTTAAAACATTGTATACAATAACAACATAGTGTATGGATCAAATAATAAGTCCAATATACATACATACCCCAAACACCTTGTTCAAATATGAGAACATGAGAGAGACCGCCAAGTACATATGCAATTCATAAATGTGGCATCAAAGATAATACAAGATACTTATCTAATACAGACAAGGGCGATCATGGTGTGCGGGTAATACGCCCCACGTGTATCGCCAGGCAAAAGTGGCTTCCTCAGGGGTACATGAACCAGAGCTAGTGTGCACCATATATATGTATAATATAAAGAAGGACGTATGTATGTATGTTCCACGATCACTCAAAAACGCAAGCATCGATTTTAACGAAACGTGGTATACACATCCCTTGCTACCTGGAATGCAATCGTGTGGGGGTCACAGCTCTCTAGGACGTACCGTTTCTGATATATTCACAAAAAATTAAAATATGGCACATCACATGACCTACATTAGTCAATACAAGCCTGCAAGTCTTTCTCTTCATATATCAACTTCCATACACAGGGTCACATGTCCCTTATCAGCCAATAGAAGCTTGCAGGCCTTTAGTCTCCACACACACACAGTTTTACTCCAGGTTTCCATAACAACCCAGCCATTTTTCTTCACTACTGTAGGCTAGGGCTGCACAACACATAGGACACAACTACACTGCTACATGCATCCATCTTGCATGTTGCAGTGTGACACTATAGCCTATCATTATAAAAATTGTTGCGCGACATTGGTACGACAAAATGTCACGCGACACATGTCATCATATAGCCCTAACCTTAAAGGGGCAGGGCGCTGTGGAGGTCACTGTCAATGGGGTGGGGTCACTATTAAAGGGACAGGGCGCTGTGGAGGACACTGATAAGTTGTCAGGGGCAACAATTAAAGGGACAGCTGCTGCGGAGGTCACTGTTAAAGGGGCGGGCGCTGTGGACATCACTGTTAAGAGGGCAGGCCGTTGTGGAGGTCACTGTTAAGGGGCGAGGTCACTGTTAAAGGGGCGGGCATAGTGGAGATCACTGCTAAAGGGGCAGGAAATGTGAAGGTCACTGTTAAAGGGGTGTTCATTGTGGGGGCCGGCACTATGGAGGTCACTGTTAAAGGGGCAGTAACTGTGGAGGTCACTGTTAAAGGGGCGGGCACTGTGGAGGTTATTTTTAAAGGGGAGGGCACTATGGAGGCCACTGTTAAAGGGGAGTTTACTGTGGAGGTCATTGTTAGGGGGTAAGGCTGCTGTGGAAAGGGGCAGGCACTGTGGAGGTTACTGTTAAATGGGCGGGCACTGTGGAGGTCAGTGTTAAAAGGGTGGGCACTGTGGAGGTCACTGTTAAGGGGGCAGGCACTGTGGAGGTCACTGTTAAAGTCACTGTTAAGGGAGCGGGCACTGTGGAGGTCACTGTTATGGGGGATACTGTCGATATCTTTTAACGAAACACAGAAACATTAAATTAAATAAATGAAATATACCCGTGTGAAGCCAGGTCCTTCTGCTAGTATATGTATAAAACATTAGTAAATAATAAATGGTCACCTGTTAAGGATCGATTTCACGCAGTGAGGGGGTGTGTGTTGAGACCACAGTGGTGTTCCCTGTGCTCAGGCCATGTCAAAACATGATGGAGCTGCACGATCTGGGCTGGCGTCTCAAAAATACAATCTGCGCATGTGCAAAATGGCGCAAAACCGGAAATGGAATCGTGATACGTTCCAGAAGCCGGAAATGTATAACAAAAATGAATGTGCGCCTCCTCTGAACCCAAATCATGCATGCCAACATGCATTCCACAAGAAGATTACAAACGGGCATATAGAATTACATTATTATGGCAAACAGGGTGTTTGTATCCAGAAGTGCCCTTTTTACATAAACAGTAGGGAATAAGACCATACAGTATAATAAAGAAACAGAAAATGATGTTGATACATAATGAATGAAATCCCCATTGCATGCGCTGATAGTAAATTACATAAGTAGATGAAATATACATGCACATAAATATAATTAAGATACTGACATCCAAATGCAAAATGCTTAGTAAATTAATCAATGGCCCCATATTATCTCGCCCTATAAACCTAATCTTTGTGCAAGAAAAAATAAATAAACAAATAGAAACACTGATTATATAAAGGAACAATGATCCATAGTAAATTAAATATAAATATAATAAATTCATGAGACATAATTCCAGTTGTGGTCATGGCTACGCCCAAGAGATAACCGAAGAACCCTAGGGAGAGAAACCACGGGAACAACCTAACCCAGCTAGGCGTGTCTTAGCTAACTTGACTAAATGGCTTGTTGTGTGCCCTAAGCCATGATCGTGGAAAGGCCTATTAGTGGGCATACCCTGTGTAAATGAGAAGATAAGGGAAGGAGGGTGGGGCACCTGAGAACAAGCCCCTGTGAGTGAGGCTGTGGCTCGTATATGAAGAGCCTCCGCCCCTCCCACAAATGCAGGCTGACTAATCAGCCTTACCAACTTGTGGTCATGGCTACAGCCAAGAGATATCCGAAGAACCCTAGGGAGAGAAAACACGGCAACAACCTAGCCCAGCTAGGCGTGTCTTAGCTAACTTGACTAAATGGCTTGTTGTGTGCCCTAAGCCATGATTGTGGGTAGGCCTATAAGTGGGCAAAAACCAAGCCAAGTAGGGTAGAACAGGAACTCGAATAGCATGTGCAAACTAATCCCCAAGCCAACTGCAAGGCGTCAGGGATCTAGAGCGAAAATTCGGGGTGTATGAGGCAAGACCAGAAGGAGACCTACAACCCATCTTGTGGATGACAAGGCCAGAGACATAATGCTCAATATTGCGGATACTGCCCCGAAGCGGAATGGAGGACCGGGAATACGTTGTGAAATGGATTATGAAAACCAACTAAACCTTGGAAAGTTTTGGTTCTAGTGCGAGTACTGGCAATGCCCTAGCCTCAGGAGATCGTGGGACCGAAACCTAACTGCCTAGACTAGGCAGGAATGAGGGCCAAAAAGAACTATGTAGATAGGAAGAGAATCCTTGAATAGTTCTGCAGACAACAGCTATCTGCTAGCCGTGGTCTGCACGTTATTCTACTGTGTGCCTCTGAGAATTGTTTTAACACTTGAGACGTGAACACCGACCTTCTATCTGAATCAGTGAGGAAATGCTGGACCTTGTCCAAAACCCGATTCAACGTGGTTGTAGGGAGGTTAGTGCGGCAAGAAGCTACAAAGCCATAATATACAAGATTCTGTCTATGCCCTCCCATGAGTGATTGAATGCAATTGCAATGAAGCTACCTGCGAAAATGAATTCCTGGTCGTGGTAAAAAGGCTATGACTTTGCGCGGGGACCTGGTTGACAAGATATGATCGACTACGGTCAGAGACTAAAATGCTAGAGGGAATTGACCTTCTTGTTCCTCCTCTGGCAGGACCTGAACGAAGCATGAACAATTAAAGCAAGACGAAATATCTGCGTAAGACATGACAATGATGCTGTAGGGCGAACTGGACCAGTTTGCGGTCAAAACAAGTGAGCGATCAACATGGATTATTAGGAATTTAGGGAAGCAGGTATGTATGTGATACATAAGGGCCACATCACAGATGGACAACCAACCAGGCAATCAGCCCAACAGGACTGAAAACAGTCATCGGGCCCCCGAAGCCATGGGGCCCAAGCTGTCAACGGGCTCCCGAAGCCACGGGGCCGAAGCTGTCAACAGGCCCCCGAAACCATGGGGCCGAAGCTGTCAACGGGCCCCCGAAGCCATGGGGCCGAAGCTGTCAACGGGTCCCCGAAGCCATGGGGCCAAGTTTTTTTAGTTTTTTTTTTCAAGAAATTATAACTATAATAAGTGACCTGAATAAGGTGCTGGTGAAATTAAACCATGAGCCTGACCGATGTGGCAGGCGATACCTAAGATAAACTACGTGGCCTGAATAACATGCAAGGCGAAATATCATTAGAAACGAGACCTGACCGACGTGGAAGGTGACCCCAAACATGAATTCAACTGTATGACCTGAAAAGACTAAAGGAAACATGACAGAAAATGTAGATAATAACGGACATTAACTAAAATGAAAACTAAATAACATGAGCTGGCAAGCAGGTAAATATGTGAACTATTCAAAACCAAAAGCATAGCTGCATAGGTGGACAGACAACCATTGGTCGGACCCCTGAAGCCATGGGGCTGAAGCAACCACCAAGAATTAAGGACAGCTGGGGAAAAGATTGGGGCTTAACCCGACGGGTTTAGTAATCAACCGGGACTCGATAACCTAGAAAGACAAAGACATGGGGTAAGCTTCTTAATGAAATGAGGCTGAAATGAACCTAAGTACTAATCTGTAAAATATAAATGAACAAAAGAAAACTTCTTAAGGGTGTGCCATGGAAAATAGTATCAGATGGCCGTCTGACCTACCAATGTCGATGACAATTGTGAAATCCTCCAAGCCAAGAGCCACTCCAGCGAGTCTCTTATTGCGGGAGCCATGCATGCGAGTCCCTTATGGCGGGAGCCATGCGTGCGAGTCTCTTATGGCGGAAAAAAGTATCAGATGGCTGGGCGAACTACAAGTGTCAGTGCCAATCGTGAGGTCCTATAAGCGAAGAGCCACTCATGCGAGCCTCTTATGATTATTTTTTTTTTATATATATTTTTTTTAAATAAACCAATTATGCAGCACCAGAATGCCTTGGGGACTCACATAACCATGACCCCCTACAACAGCGGTCATGAGGCCCCCGGAGCCATGAGGCCGGATCAGTCATAGGGGCCCCCGAAGCCAGAGGAATGACGTTGCGGTGACGATAAGTAATTCAAGCGCAAGCCGGACCTGATGGGATATGCAGCGACTTGAATGATTGGATTGGCTAGAAGGTGGCCTAAGGAACATAACTGCCAACAGGCGTTGAAAATATAGACATTAGTAATCCGAAGCACGTGCATACATAAAACACTAACCACCGCAAACCATAAAACGTAAACATGAAATTAAAACAGAGATGGGAGAAAACCAAGAGCCTGAGGCATTGCAAGTTCGCTAAGAGAAGTCTCTTATCGTGACAAACAAATGAACGGCTTGTGAAAACATAGCAGGAAACTTACTCTTACTGGCCCACTGACCTACGCTGAGGAGCTGTTTGGTGAACTGGGGCAGGAGACCAATCTGAGTGAATACGAACCAGAAGTAAAAGGAGACCAGTCTGGGTGAACCAGGATTAAACAGAAAGTAGGCCTATGGAATGTAACAGACCACCGAGGAAAGGAACGTGATCCTGAAAAGAACACAGTTATGTTTGTCAGGAGATAGGTACCAGAGCGGTGGGTGCAGACTGCCCCGATTATTGAGTAAAACCATGACGTAGCAATGAACAGGAGAATGCAGCTTTGAGTGGGAGCAGAGTACAACACATGATGTAACAAAAAATGGGTGAATGGAGCTTTGGATGCGAGTGGTACCTAAAAAACATGGTATGGGCGCAGCTCTGAGTATGGGTAGCGCATGAAAAGCATGGTATAAAGCAGACGTATGAATGCAATCTGAAAGTGAGCAGAGTATTGACATGATGCGAAGGCAGACACATGAACACAGCTCTAGTAGTGAATGGAGTATAGGACAAGATGTAAAAGCAGACATGCGGACGCAGCTTTGGATGTGAACGGAATATTAACTTGATGTGATGGGAGACATGGAAAGCGGCTTCGGTGAGTGGGGTATACGACCTGGTGTAGCAGTAGAAGTGTGAACACAACTCTGGGTATAAGCAGAGCATGAAATTTGGTATAACAGCAGCTCTGGTTGTGAACGGAGCATAACATAGATGTAATAGCGACATGAATGCAGTTCTTGAAATGGGCCTGGAAAGAACCTGTAGTAGCATAGGACGTGTGAACGCAGCTCTGGGTGCGAGTAGAGCAAACATGATATACCAATAGACGCAACTCTGGTCTTGAGTGGAGTGCAAAAAATGATTTGACAGCGTAGTGTGAATGCACCTCTGGGTGTGGCCGAGAATGAAATTGGTAGACTAGCAGCTCTAAATGTGACTGGAGCATAAACATGATGTAACAGTGAACGTGAATGCAGCTCTGAAACAAGCCTAGTATGAACATGTTGTGACAGCAGACGTGTAAATACAGCTCTCACAGTGAGCAGAGCAAACATGGTATACCAGTCGACGCATGAACGCAGCTCTGGTTGTGAGTGCAGCAAGGTGTGAACACCAGGGTGGTGCGTCCCAAGAATAAAATGGAGTAACAGTAGCAGCTGTAAGCCGAGTACACAACATGTAATAACAGGCATGTAATACGGATCCAGCCGTCGGCTGGGTACGGAATGAGATGTAACAGCCAACAGGTGAACGCAGCTTGAATGAGAGACCAATCTGAGTGAATACGAACCAAGAGTAGGAAAGTGCAGGACAGTAAGGACGTGCGGATGCAGCATAAGACATGAAATAAAAGACGAAAGTGTAAATGCCGCTCAGAATAACAGCAGAGCATGAAAGTGCGGCAGGGTTTTTAAGTACATGGAGCAGTGAAATACGTGAAGTCTAAAGATGGTAGGAGGGGGAGGGGGAGAAACGTGGCAAGGAACAGCTACAGCAAGAGGCCTAAACAACAACAGCTGCGTCCGATCTCCAAATGTCACGTGCAGCCCGGGTAACTCTTCCTTTACAGCAAACTGGCTGAAGTAACGTCTCATACGAGATGAACAAAGCAAAGTAAAACTTGTAAGATTTATAGGAACCAACTCCTATTACCAACAAACAACGCTGAAAAGAAATAGAAGTATTTAGCCCCAATGAGCAAACCTGAGGTAGCAGATTCTGAGGCGAAGCCTCCCGTTCGCTAGCAAAGTCGGTTCCGACCGGCCAGGAGAGACGGCCCTGGCCCAACCTACTTACGCAGTATGGCGCGTGCATGCTACGGTAGCAGAGAGCAAAATAACAAGCTCCATGCTGCAAGAAAGACTCCTACCACCAGAGAAGCTAGTTTGCTGATGACACCCAGCGGCAGCTGTGCACCTGGGAACACCTGCCTGTGAGCGCGGCTGTGGCTGAACCTGGACGGACAAGGTAACATGCGGCCTGTGTGCCTGAGAACACGCCCCTGTGAGTGAGGCTGTGGCTGAACCTGGACGGACAAGGTAACATGCGGCCTGTGCGCCTGAGAACACGCCCCTGGGAGTGAGGCTGTGGCTGAACCTGGACGGACAAGGTAACATGCGGCCTGTGTGCCTGAGAACACGCCCCTGTGAGTGCGGCTGTGGCTGAACCTGGACGGACAAGGTAACATGCAGCCTGTGCGCCTGAGAACACGCCCCAGGGAGTGAGGCTGTGGCTGAACCTGGACGGACAAGGTAACATGCAGCCTGTGCGCCTGAGAACACGCCCCTGGGAGTGCGGCTGTGGCTGAACCTGGACGGACAAGGTAACATGCGGCCTGTGCACCTGAGAACACGCCCCTGTGAGTGCGGCTGTGGCTGAACCTGGACGGACAAGGTAACATGCGGCCTGTGCGCCTGAGAACATGCCCCTGTGAGTGCGGCTGTGGCTGAACCTGGACGGACAAGGTAACATGCGGCCTGTGCGCCTGAGAACACGCCCCTGGGAGTGCGGCTGTGGCTGAACCTGGACGGACAAGGTAACATGCGGCCTGTGTGCCTGAGAACACGCCCCTGTGAGTGCGGCTGTGGCTGAACCTGGACGGACAAGGTAACATGCGGCCTGTGTGCCTGAGAACACGCCCCTGTGAGTGCGGCTGTGGCTGAACCTGGACGGACAAGGTAACATGCGGCCTGTGCGCCTGAGAACACGCCCCTGGGAGTGCGGCTGTGGCTGAACCTGGACGGACAAGGTAACATGCGGCCTGTGCGCCTGAGAACACGCCCCTGTGAGTGCGGCTGTGGCTGAACCTGGACGGACAAGGTAACATGCGGCCTGTGCTCCTGAGAACACGCCCCTGTGAGTGCGGCTGTGGCTGAACCTGGACGGACAAGGTAACATGCGGCCTGTGCGCCTGAGAACACGCCCCTGTGAGTGCGGCTGTGGCTGAACCTGGACGGACAAGGTAACATGCGGCCTGTGCTCCTGAGAACACGCCCCTGTGAGTGCGGCTGTGGCTGAACCTGGACGGACAAGGTAACATGCGGCCTGTGCGCCTGAGAACACGCCCCTGTGAGTGCGGCTGTGGCTGAACCTGGACGGACAAGGTAACATGCGGCCTGTGTGCCTG